>NC_081553.1:104095603-104123759 GCF_963082655.1 Stomoxys calcitrans | reverse complement strand
TCCGGGAAATAGCAGAGTATGCCATGTTCAAGATTTGTTATCAGCTTTAGTTGCTTGTGCGTTTAAAATTAGTAGCACTCTATATTAGACGGAATCTTTGCGTTGCTGTTTTGCTTTATGCCTAATTACAGGTAATTAAAGAAAAAGTTCATTTGTTACAAGATAAAATGAATAAATGAAGATTGATTATTTATTTTTCAAAAATAAACTGATTCGACTTTGGAATAGGGATAAAGCACTGTATTGTGAATAATTGTTTTAGAAAAATAATTATTTTTTTTTAAAGGTATATGCCAAGATGGGATTGAGAGCAAGACGAGATGTGCAATGTGGAGTTCGATTGAAGTTCGAAAAGTTTACCAAACATCAGAATAAGGTTTCAGGGTGAATCGTATTCTTTGTCAAATGCAGCAAGCCCACTGGACCTTATAGTCTAGAGATAGTTTTAGTGATAGGGTGATTAACAGACCGACGATTAATGCAAACCTTTTTGCCATTTGAGTCAATAAAAGACATTTTCAAACAAAAAAAAAATGTGGTGGTTTGTATTAGTATCACTTCGTGTCAGCTACACTGTTGTTGTTGTAACCACATTTGCTTGGGGAAACAGCGTTCGTCTTCAAGCTTCTCTGGGTGAGTCATTGGTTATTTAAAGGCGCCATTAACTCGCCATGTCAAATCGTGGATCATAGGCTTCTCAATGAGACTCTCTGCTTGATACCGCTGATGAAGTCGCGATCAACATTTGCAGCAACTCTGTATGGAGCATTCCACTATACGCCATCTGTAGGCGCGCTCTGTAGCTCCCAGCTAAGAAGAACACCACACAGATCGGAGAACATCACACAGATCAGAGCTCAAAGTTCCAGTCTGTGTGATGATCATAGTTATCCCATACCGTCATCAATCTCCATGTAAATTTTTACCGTACATCGTATTGGGAAAGACTTCTCTAACATCGTAGAGTGCTACCAATTTCAAGCTTTAGCACAATGATAAGGAAAACTCCTTTACTATACTTAACCGTACGGAACAGCTACAAATGAGTCTCAGTGAGATGCCGGGCGGCACCAGCTCTTGCTCAAATACTGAGTGCCTATGATGGTCGATTTGGCTTCTTCAAATAACCAATGGCCGCGGCGATCGTTCCCATGGACGGAAAGAAGCTTGCTCGCCTTTAGGAGCTTGACGTGGATCGCTACCTCCATACACAAATATGTGATTATAACAACATGGAGTTTTAAAGCTTAGCGATGATGCTCACGCATTTGGTTACATAGGAATGATGTAGCTGGCGGCAAATCCCAATCTCTCGACCCGAAATATGGAAACGGTGACAGGTGATACGGTTCTCTCGCCATGGCAGTCTCTCCTGCTACCCATCTTGACTTCATAAAAACATCAGGCACTATCTGAAGAGGTAAAGAGCCCGCAAACGGACTGACTGAAAAAAAACCATGTGACCGAAATCTTCTCGGGGCTAGAGGACATTTGATAGGTCCATCACTCCACACTCATCAATGACTTGATTAAGTCATAGTCCTGGTACGACCTCTCGACCAGAAAAAGTTTTCATGGGTGGTTATCCCTTACAAATCCTAGTGACATTTGTCAGGTACTTTGTCATGTAAAAACTTCTCCCCAAAGAGGTTTCGCACTGCGGTAGGTCGTTCGGACTCGGCTATAAAAGAAGGGTCCTTATCATGGCTGAAGAGGAAAAGAGCCCGCAAACGGACTGACTAAAAAAAGACCATGTGAATGAAATCTTCTCGGGGCTTGAGGACATCTGATGGGTCCATTAATCCGGTACTTACAACCGGCTGTCAAGGAATTGAGCTGGAAATTTTCCTACTTTTCTCGTGTCTTTGTGCCTTGTTATGTATGTACACCTAAAAAATCGCCACTTCTTCGGTGTGAGTCAGAACTTACGTTATATCGCAGACGGTCAGACGGCAGTGTAAGCTCTGGCCATGTGTGGTCGAGATGATGAAGATGCATGGAGCCTCTTCAACCATAGGGAAAACTTCCAGCCTCTACCGGGCTATAAAGTAGCAGTAATGGATCGCTGTTCCGTGCTACGGAATCAGTGAATCCTCTCCTATGCGAAATTCTTTGTAAGATGTAGGTCAAGTGAGCCAGGTTAGGTTGAAAAAAGGATGCAGATATTATTCCGCCCCATGCCACTATGGGCATACACCTAAACCAGTAATCGGCTTGTTGTGCACTCTAAAAACTATAAAGTAACCCCTAAAAAGAAAATTTTAAGTTAGGAATTCCGTGCTACTTACAAAATCCTTAATTGTTTTCAATACCACTCCCCTAAGTCATGAGCCAACTTCAGGGAGTGGTATTGAAAATAATTAAGGATTTTGTAAGTAGTACGGAATTCCTATATTCCTGATATTGTGTCTTCACCTAAGTATCGGTATCTGTTGGACGCGAAAGCCGGGCAATGACAAAGGAAATGCTCCAAGGTCTCATCATCTTCCCCGCATGCCCTACCCAGGCTATCACTTGCCGCACCGATTTTACATAGGTAAGCTCGTAGTCCTATATGTCTCGTTATGATACCAATAGCTATACTGACCTCCTTCTTACTTCCTCTCAGTAATAGGCTCGTCCTCTCACGATCTGGATCCTCCCCATAGGATTTTCGCCGTCCTACCGACCGTTTTGCTGTTCCAAAATGTTGCATGCGCATTCGTCGCCCACTCCCTAAACTCGGTCTGCGTCGACCCGAAAGGCTTCGGGTTAACCAAGTTTATTGACAGCAATCCTCTGGCTTTCACCGCCAAATCGTCTGCCCTTTCATTTCCCCTTACCCCGTTATGGCCCGGCACCCAAACGATGCGGATTTCGCCATCCTCAGAGAAGGCGTTAATCTGTTTCCTACACTGTAAGACTGTGCGTGACCTTAACGTCCTGGATGTTATTGCCCTTCCGGCAATTTTACTCTCCGTAAAGATGTTCATACTCGACGTCCTCGCGTTAGCACCACACCACTTCACGTATTCCGTGATCGCCCGGATCTCCACCTGCAGGACCGTATTATGTTCGGGCAGTCTAAAACAGGTCCCAGTCCCTGGGTTCTCAATGTAGACCCCCAGGCCCACTTTGTCCTCTAGCTATGATCTTCGAGATGGCAATGCTCGGGTTCCGCCAATCCAAGGCAGTGCCTCGCACTCGACTTCAAGGTGGTGTACCATAAGGTGGCATACAAAAGTTCGCTTAAATCGGTGCACTCATCTCCAAGATCTGGCGTTTTTAAAACTAGTGGACTAGGGGGTTGAGGGTCGAAAGTCTATAGAGAGCTCAGTCAAGAGGTGTTCACCCATAAACCCAAGCCAGCGACTTGGCATTGCATTTGTCGGTTAAGACTCCAACCAACAATCCACGCTCACGCTTACCCAGGTCGATAACAATCGACGTCCTCGTTCCCCGGAATCTCAGTCACATATCCTTGATAACCCTGCAGCCGTTTCTGCGAATGGTTGCTGGGCCATAGCGAAGTAAGGGGGTAGATTTGGCGGTGAAGGCTAGAGGACTAACGTCAATTAACTTCAGTCCGAGTTAAGGGCGTGGGCTACGAATTTCGATGTAGCACTGTGAAACAGTAAAACCATCGGTAAGACAATCGTAAAATGACGATGCTATTACTGAGGGGAAAGGAGGTCGGTATGGCTTTCGGCATCATAACGAGTCACATAGAACTACAAGCGCACAAAAAAGGTGTGGCAAGAGGACACCTGTGAAGGGCATGTGGGGAAAATTATGAGACGTTGGAGCATTTCCTATGTCAATTTTCGACTTTCGTTTCTAACGGATTGTGGCACTTGGGTGCGGACACGATACCAGTCTTGAAGCATCATCATTACGGAATTCCTGATAAAAATCTTTTTATATGGACCACCATAGAATGGGGGTATACTCTAGGTGAGTATTCATTCCGTTAATAATACCTCGAAATATTGATCTAAAACCCCATCTTATATATAAAATTCAATTTGTGTTTGTCGGTTTGTTTGTTTGTTCCGTATAGACTCAAAAACGGCTGAACCGATTACCTTGAAATTTTCACAGGGGGGGCGGACCCTCCCCCTTACCACAAAAGTACTACCCAAAAATAAAAGTGGAGCGATCGGGACAATATTGTATTCAAATGAAAGGCATTCAAGAGTACAGTACGAATTTCATAAAAAAGTTAGGTCCTAGTACCTGGGGGGGGGGGGGGGGTGGCGCCCCAGCCCCAAAACCCCTTAAAATAGGGTTATTTGACGATCATGACAATATGGGACTCAAATAAAAGGTATTCGGGAGTAGATTATAAATATGGTCAGGAATAAGAAATATGCTTTATAATTTGTTGATATCGGAAGGAGTTGGACCCTCCCCGTTACCCCAAAAATACCAACTAAAATAATTATAAATATGGTCAGGAATAAGAAATATGCTTTATAATTTGTTGATATCGGAAGGAGTTGAACCCTCCCCGTTACCCCAAAAATACCAACTAAAATCACAAGTGGACCGATAAAGACAATATGGATATCAAATGAAAGGTATTGAAGAGTAGAATACGAATATGGTATTAAAATTGGGTCCAAGTACCCAGAAAGTCGCCCTTACTAAATGTCGCCCTAAAATGTCAAAAAAAAAAAGACAAATTGGTCGTCCATATGTGGCTTAAATGAAAAGTATTCGGGAGTAGATTACGAATCTGGCATTCAAAATCAGATCGAAATGTAGGGGGCATGTGACCCATCATGACTATATGAGACTCGGTTTGTTTGCTTGTTCCGTAGAATCAAAAAAAGGAAACATAGGTTATATTATTTTTATATATCGGATGGTGGCTGACCCTTACACCAAAAACGCCACCCAAAACCAAAAGAAGACTGATGGACACAATATGGGTATCAAATGAAAGGTATTGGAGACTAGAAAATGAGTATCATATTAAATTTTGGGTCCAAGAATCCAGCGGGCCGCCCCAACCCAAAAACTCCTCTAAACAGAAATATTCGACTTTCCTATCAATATGGGACTCAAATGAAAAGTATCCGGCAGTAGATTACAAAAATGGCATAAAAAATTTGGTCTAGGTAATGAAAGGTCGCCTCACCTACAAATACCCCCAAATGGGTATAACAGCCGACCAAGGCTATATAGAATTCAAATGAAAGATATTTGGGAGAAGATTAAAAATATGACATTAACATTTGCGTTCAAGTCAAGGTGGCTTTTTTACTCATAAAAATACGACGAATACTCAAATGAAAGGTATTTGAGAACGAAAACGAATTTGATATCCAATTTTGGGGGTACGCCCCAAATCACCTCTTAAACTGAACTTTACTTCCGACTATAGTAATATGGAGCTCAAATAAACGGTATTTGGGAGTAAATAACGAATTTGATATCTATTTTCAGGGGAAAGTGCCGGTGGCCTCCCCATGACCTCCCCGGACTCATACGAAATGTTTCTGAAAGTAGAGCACGAATCCGATATTAACTTTGATGGCCAAGTGACCACCCCCGAAATACCCCCTAAACCCGAAATATTTACCAATACAGTAATATGGGGCTCAAAAGAAAGGCATTTGGGAGTAGAGTAATAGTTTGCCCAGGAATCGAGCAGGGGCAAATCAATTCAATGAGCGCTTTCAAGTTAGTTTATAGTTTCAAGTTTAGTTTATCAACGATAAGGGCCCTTCTTTATAGCCGAGTCCGTACGGTGTGCCGCAGTGCGACACCTCTTTGGGGAGAATTTTTTACATGACCATGCATGGTATGGTACCTCGCAAATGTCGCCAGCATTAAGAGGGGATAACCAACGCTTTAAATTTTGTCCGAAGTTCTGCCAGCATCCAAACGCAGGTGTTCAGCGTCATAGGCGGACATAGGCTACAGTAGCACTATATCCACATTCAGGGCGAAGTGTCCCCTCCCTAAATAGATATTAGAGAGTTAAAGAAGGCGCAGCGGAGCGGGCCCTGTCCAGCTGGTGAGCTTGATCATCTCGAAATTCTGAGTCGATCTAGCCATGTCCTTCCGTCTGTCCGTTTGTCGAAATCAAGATAGCAATCGTACGCGTAAAGCTAGCCCCTTGAAATTTTGCACAGATACTTAATATTGATGTAGATTATTGGGGAATGCATATGGACCATATCGGTTTAGATTTAGATATAGCCCCCATATAAACAGATCTGCCGATTTGTCTTCTCGAGCCCCTACAATGTTTCTCCGATTTGGCTGAAACTTTGCATGCAGCGTTCCGTTATGACTTTCAATAACTGCGCTAAGTACGGTCCAAATCGGTCTATAACCTGATATAGCTCCCATATAAACCTATTAGGTTGCCCAAAAAGTAATTGCGGATTATTTAAAAGAAAGTAAATGCATTTTTAATAAAACTTAGAATGAACATTAATCAAATATACAGCTGATAACTGACAGAAGAAAGAATGCAATTACAGAGTCACAAGCTGTGAAAAAATTTGTCAACGCCGACTATATGAAAAATCCGCAATTACTTTTTGGGCAACCCAATATATCCGACTTTGACTTCTTGAGCCTTTACAAGCAGCAATTTTTGTCCGATTTGACTAAAACTTTGCATGTAGTGTTCTGTTATGATTTCCAACAATTGTGCCAAGTACGGTCCAAATCGGTCTATAACCTGATATGGCTCCCATATAAACCGATCTCCCAATTTGAGTTCTTGAGCCCCTGGAAGCCACAGATTTTCTCCGATTTGGCTGAAACTGCATGGATTTTCTCTCTTAAACGCTGTCCACCAGACAACCGCTTCGTAGAACAATGTACAGGGTGATTTTTAGACGTGTGTTTTATAAGAATTAATGTTATAGCCATGAATTTACCTCTGTCTTAAAGAAAAGGGTTTGCAATTTTCTTTTGCAGATAATTCCAAGCAGGAGGTCGTGCGAATGGCTCAAATTAATTTTAGCCGAGAGCTTCATATTCCGACTATTTTTTTCAGCATTTGGATCCGTATGTCAGCAAAAAGTCTACTCATACTGAAATGACAAACCGAACTGAACACAATTCGGGTGGCATCTGTCGAAAGTCTATCTACTTTAAAATGTAAGCTGACTAAAAACCACATGTCTGAAAAAAATTGTAACTTGACCATTAGCATACATTCCTTGGGTTTAATTAACAGTTAAAGCCAATGCCTTTGTTGTAGAATTAAATTGCATTAGCTACCAATAAACAGTGAGCATCAAAAAAAAGTGTACAAAAAAATATTTTTGTAAAGGTTCTTTTTCTGGCCAAGTACATGAAATTTGCTTTCATCGTTAAACAGAACGGTGTTACAGGAAAAAACCTTTTCTTATTCGTATTTCGTATAAATGGAGACCTCCGTGGTGCAGAGGTTTACCTGTCCGCCTATGATGCCGAATGCCTGAGTTCAAAAAAAAGCTGCCTACTTTTGTGGGGTATGCTGCCATGTTAAAACTTCTCTACCAAGTGGCATAAAACAGGAGGCCACTTATCATTGTGCTTAGACTTTAGTCCTCTGAATCCCCTGTTCCTTAATGGAATGTTCAGGGAAATTTAGTGAATTTCTAGGCTAAAATAAAAACAAATACTTTCATACACTTTATTTTGACGCCGACTGTATGTATTCATAGTATTTGCAATTCATTGCACATACACATTGCCGTTATGTTTAATTTTTTTTTGAGTGTAGCATTCACATTGTCTGAATTACTTGTTGACTAATATAATTACAGTTTTATTCATTTTTCTTAATAATTGCTTAGTGTGCCTTCTAAAAATTTAATGTAATAAAAAAAATCTATCTGATGTAATAAGAAATATATTTTTTGTGTTGTGATTTGTTATGATTTCTGTGGTTAATTATAAATTACAGTGTTTTTCCTCAACTACCAGCTGGTTAACAATTGTGGAAGAAAATACTACGAATCAAAAAAGCTGAACAAAATGTTCAACAAAAACCTCTGAGGCATTGGATTTAAGCTAATATCAGTCTGACTGTCTGTCTGTCTTGCCTGTCTGTCTTGCCTGTCTCTCAGACAATCCCTCAGCCAAATGTGAAAGGTAATTGTAGAGCGAATCAAAGTTCTTAATGCAGTGTTTTTTTCGTTCTGTAATTAACCCAACATCATGAAGAAAGAACAACAATAACCGTGAATGTTGTTTTCAAGACGGCGTATAAGTTAACGAACTCTATGCCATTTGTTCCATAACAAATCATCTTTGTCAGCAAGCAGCTCCATAGCTGCCAGATTATATTGAGCGATTGCCCCACATTTGACCCTATTCATGTGTTTTTTTTTCTGTTTTGGTTTGTTCTCTTCCTTAAGGCTTTATTCCATTAATTCTTTGATGTAATAGAAATTAACCCAAATGGATTGTGATGGGATGGTAGTTAGTTTTTGTTTTCTTTTTATAGAAAAAATCAATTCCATTTGGTGCTATTGTCAGTGTTGCTAATTTTGAAGGGAAGGTGTTTTGATGTAAACGTCCACACATTAGAAGGCTAATTATACACCTTTTAGTGTTCTACGAGGTAAGAGTGAAAATTTTATACCTAAATAATAGCCCGATACGGGATAACTTAGCAAAAAACAACCACAGAAAGATCAGCTGAAAGTTAACTCGGAAATCTAAGCTGAAAGCTACCACGCTCGTCTGCAGGTTAAGGATAGTGGAAAGCTTCGTGAGGGATCAGGTGGGTTAAATACTGAGTGCCAATGATACTCGAAATGGCAAGACGAGTTACTGGCGCCGTCAAATAACCAATGGCCAACATTATCGTCCAGGCTAGAGGCGAGTGCCGGATCTCGAAGCAAGCGGCTCTCGACATCGGGGGATACATATGCCATCTCACACAACCCATGCAGTTTGGGTGCAGGGCTAGAGACCTGGGCCCAAAAAAACTATACGGATTACTTTGTGAAACAAAATAATAAAAAAAAGGACTCCCACAAGGCAAGTGTAATCGCCTTACAGGAAGTACGATGAACCGGGAATGGCGTCACAACAACACCAAACGGTGACGAACGTTACTACAGCTGCCATAACACGAGACATGAATTTGACTGTGGATTTGTGGTTAGTCGGAGACTGAAACACCTTGTCTCCAGCTTTACTCCGGTGAATGAGAGACTAGCCACAATCCGCATAAAGACCAAATTTTTCAACCTTCGCAGCCTTATTTAAGCCCTTGCCCCAATGGAAGACAAGGACGAGCAGACTAAAAATATTTTATTTTAGCGCCTAGAGAGAGAATATGACCGCTGCCTCGCCCATGATACTTAAATCGTTCTGGGAGATTTTAATTGGAGGATAGGGAGGGAAAAAATCTTAAGTCCAACAGTCAAAAAATTTAGACTCTACGAGATAACGTCCGATAGTGAGTTGGCAGCACCAGATATCAACATAAACAAATAGAAGCGGATCGCACTTAGCACAGTTGTTGAGAGTGTAAAATTTCAGCCAAATCGGATAAAAATGGCGGCTTCTAGAGGCTCAAGAAGTCGAATCGGCGGATCGGTTTATATGGGAGCTATATCAGGTTATAGACCAATGACCATGATAGACCATATGACCAAAGAAAAAGCTGCTTTAGCCCCACACCAGTGGCCGCAGCAATTTATCTCGCCACATATTGGGAGGCATTAGGCGAAGCTTTAAATTCAGTGCATCAGATAATGTCGTCCTCAGTGCGGCTGTGATGCATAAACAAGCCGTCCATTGTCCCATCGACATGACGTTTCAAATCGATCTAGCCAAACTTTTGAAGAAGTAAAGCTAGGCGCTTGAAATTTTGCACAAATACTTCATTTGAGTGAAGGTCAATTTGGATATTAAATGAGCGAAATCGATTCATGTTTTGATTTAGCTGCCATTTAAAACGATCTCCCGGTTTGACTTCTTGAGCCTCTAGAGGCCGAAGTTCTTATCCGATGTTGCTGAAAATTTGCACGTGGCGTTTTGTTACAACTAGCAGTTTTACTCAACTGCTAGTGTCCGACGTTGGCGGCGAAGAGGATACCGCAGAACCAATCAATGATGATGGTATAGAATGTTTACATTCTAGTCAGAATTAGGTCCAGGTACCAGTGACACGACTAAAGAACAACAAGGCAGCAGAAGCCGACGGGTTACCTGCTGAACTATTTAAGACCTGAGGCGACACACTGATAAGGCATATGCATCAACTTATCTGTGTCAGAGATTTTAAAATAAGCGCAGAAGATCGAGGCGATTGGACCTCTATTCTACGTTTGGCTGGTGGAACAAATGTTCTATCATAGCCAATTAAAGTAAAGTTAGTAAAGTATCCAAATGCAATGGGTGCTTTGGCTAGGTCATTTTGGCAGAATGAATATAGAAACTCTAGCGAATAAGGTTTTTGAAGAAGATCACTGTGGTACCCTCAAACCGGGAGAACCAAAAGTCCAATGGGAAGATCAAACGGTAAAAGGCATCTCGAAACCTGGTGTCAGAGAAAGGAGAAAGAGCGCAGAAGATCGAGGCGCTTGAAAAACTATTCGGCTAAAGAGACAAATGTTTTGCCATAGCCAATTTATAAAAAGAAAAGGTTATAAAGCGTGTTTAGGCTGGGCCGAATCCCACACGTATACCCTCCCACATGGATAGTATATGTCAAGTTTTTTGCATAGTTCCTCTTTATAGGCAGATACTAAACAACGATATTCGGAGGTCATAACACGAAATTACTGCGTATTTGTTTAGATAGGTTAATAAGTACTGCCTCCTGCTGTTGCTAAAGATGTCAAAACGAATTTATATGTAAACCAGTAAGGAAAGGCCAAAGTCGGGCCGTGACGACTTTATAATACCCTACACCTACCCTATAAATACAAAAGGTGGGCTATATATAACTCTGAACCAATTTTGATGAACCTCGGCGGATGTATTCAGATAGGTTATTAGGTTATGTACTAACTACGGTTGACAAGTGACAACAAATTACCCAAAATCTGATGAACATATACATGGGAGCTATATCTAAATCTGAACCGATTTCGACCAAACTTTATGAATATTTTGTAAGTCGTCGAGGAAAGCGTTGTACAAAATTTTGGGAAGATTTGTCTATCAGTGCGCTTGCAGTGGATCTACGAGTGAAAAGCGGGCGATATATATATATATATATATATATATATATATATATATATATATATATATATATATATATATATATCGCCCGCTTTTCACTCGTAGATCCACTGCAAGCGCACTGATAGACAAATCTTCCCAAAATTTTGTACAACGCTTTCCTCGACGACTTACAAAATATTCATAAAGTATATATATATATATATATATATATATATATATATATATATATATATATATATATATATATATATATATATGGGAGCTATATCCAAATCTGAACTGAACTATGAAATTAACCAGTAATGTCGAAATTCATAAGAAAACCCTTCTTGCCATATTTCGAGAGAATCGGTTAACAAATGAATATATTATTGATATATTACTGCAAATCGGACGAACATATATATGCGAGCTATATCCAAATCTGAACCGATTTCTATGAAATTAACTAGTTATGTCGAGATTCATAAGAAAACCCTTCTTGTCAAATTTCGAGAGAATCGGTTGACAAATGAACATATTATTGATGTATTACTGCACATCGGACGAAAATATATATGGGAGCTATATCCAAATCTGAACCAATTTCTATGAAATTCACCTATAATATTGGGAGTCAAAAGAAAACCCTTCTTGCCAAATTTCGAGAGAATCGGTTAACAAATGACCATTTTATTGTTGTATTACTGCAAATCGGACGAAAATATATATGGGAGCATAATCCAAATCTAAACCGATTTCTATGAAAATCTCCAATAATATTGAGAGTCATAAGGAAATCTTTTCTGCCAAATTTCGAGAAAATCGGTTTACAAATGACCATTTTATTGCTGTATTAATGCAAATCGAGCGAACATATATATGGGAGCTTTATCCAAATCTGAACCGATTTCTATGAAATTCACCGATAATATTGAGAATCATAAGCAAATATTTTCTGCTGAATTTCGAGAGAATCGGTTAACAAATGACCATTTTATTGCTGTATTACTGCAAATCGGACGAAAATATATATGGGAGCTATATCGAAATCTGATACGATTTTTATGAAATTCAAAAGTAATATTGAGAGTCATAAGGAAATCTTTCCTGCCAAATTTCGAGAGAATTGGTTAACAAATGACCATTTTATTGCTGCATTACTGCAAATCGGACGAAAATAAATATGGGAGCTATATCCAAATCTGAACCGATTTTTATGAAATTCAACAGTTATATTGAGAGTCATAAGGAAATCTTTTCTGCCAAATTTTGAGAGAATCGGTTAACAAATGACCATTTTATTTCTTTATTACTGCAAATCGGACGACCATATATATGGCAGCTATATCGAAATCTGAACCGATTTTTTCCAATTTTAATAGGCGTCGTCTTTAGGCCGAAAAACATGCCCATACCAAATTTGAAGACGATCGGATAAAAATTGCGACCTGTAGTTTGTACACAAATTTTCATGGACAGACAGACAGACAGACGGACAGCCAGACGGACAGACAGACGGACAGCCAGACGGACAGACAGACGGACAGATAGACTGACAGACAGACGGCCAGACGGCCAGACGGACAGACAGACGGACAGATAGACTGACAGACAGACAGACAGACGGACAGACAGACAGACAGGCGGACAGACAGACGGACATACAGACGGACAGACAGACCGGCATAGTTAAATCGAATCAGAAAGTGATTCTGAGTCGATCGGTATACCTATCAATGGGTCTATTTCTCTTCCTTTTGCACTAAGTTATAATATCCTGTACCACAGTAGTGGCGTAGGGTATAAAAATTTCAACCAAATCGGATAAGAACTGTGCCATCTAGAGGCTCAAGGAATAGAATTGGTTCATTTGAGAGCTATATCTAAACATGGACCGATTTCGCCCCTTATTGTATAGAAAATTTATATTGTAGTTTTGCGCCTACATATTGCTGTTTAAAGATCTCATATACCAAAATAGCGATGGGCACATTATTGTGTGCGTACACAAAAAACATGAGTCCGTGTCCACGCCCACGGAGTCCAAATGTGTGCTTGTGCCCATCACTACTTTAAAATATTGATACCATTCTTCATTCCACTCTTCATTTGAAGTTTACAACGTACTCTATGTAAGCCAGTGTTCGTTACTCTTCATGCCAATGAGTGAGCATTTTTAGAGCGTCAGGTAAAAGTCAGTCGAAACCCCCAAACAACCGGCTTTTGTGATTAGACACCAGAAAGAAATGATTAATAACAAAGCCATTGGATTTTGTTGCTATAATGTTTTATTTTACAACCAAAAAAAGAGAGTGTATATTTACGTCAACATGCGACGTCATTCTAGTGAAAAATCTCATTGGCGACTTAACAAAAAAAAACCCATGAGGCATGGAAAATATTGTATGAACTGGCCAAACGGAAAGAAGGCTGGCTATGGCTGTAACGGATTCATAGACTCACCAGGGCCAGAATATGTTGCAGTGTTTGGTGGTGTTTGATGTTGGTGTTGTATGTCCTGCCTTTGTTTTGCTCTATGACTAACATAAACTTTCTCTGGAAACTAGTTCAAGGATATTGGCCACTACGCAGCCTTTCAATGGGCAGTCTGTCTGTCGCATGGTCGGTCAAACGGTCGTTTTGGTAGGTTCAACAATCTTGAAATAACTTTTTACATAATAACACACATTTTGACTAGGTTGTGTGAAATTGTTGTCATATACGAGTATATGAGAGCCTGAGAATTGGTATGAGATCTCTGTGTGAACAAAAACGGGTTTGGCCAAAGAAGCTCTGATAGAAATCAACAAGAAAAATATTTTCCTATTGTCAGATAGCGAAATTGATGGGGATTGGTGTTACGTTAAGCTTAGTTTTGTTTCCTAAAAATCTATTTGACCACCTAGCCTTTATTTGCCGAAGGGGTTTTGTTGGTAGGCAGCACTAAAACACTGTATCGGATATAAGGATTATATTTTGTTTGTCGTGGTTTTGCCTATTTTTGTTATAATATCCCATTTAGGTTTTATGTTGACAAAAGGAATAACTGGAATTTGGAGGGAACAAAAGAAACGAAGGGGGCAAAAACTTATAATGTGATATTTCCGGTATATATTGGTTACAAATTAAATCCCCACAAATTATACCCTACACCACTACAGGGTATTATAACTTAGGGAATTAGTTTGTAACACCTAAAAGGAAGAGAGAGAGAGAAACCCGTTGGTAAGTATACCGATCGACTCAGAATCACTTTCTGATTCGATTTAGATATGTCCGTCTGTCTGTCCCTCTGTCTGTACGTCCGTCTGTACGTCTGTCCGTCCGTCTGTCTGTCTGTCTGTCTGTCTGTCTGTCCGTCTGTCCATGTTAATTTGTTTACAAACTACAGGTTTGCGACCTGTAGTTTTCATCCGATCGTCTTCAAATATGGGCATGTTTTTCGGCCTAGAGACGAATCCTATTTTATTTGGTACAAATCGGTTCAGATTTGGATATAGCTCCCATATATATTGGGTTGCCCAAAAAGTAATTGCGGAATTTTCATATAGTCGGCGTTGACAAATTTTTTCACAGCTTGTGACTATGTAATTGCATTCTTTCTTCAGTCAGTTATCAGCTGTTACTTTTAGCTTGCTTTAGAAAAAAAGTGTAAAAAAAGTATATTTGATTAAAGTTCATTCTAAGTTTTACTAAAAATGCATTTACTTTCTTTTAAAAAATCCGCAATTACTTTTTGGGCAACCCAATATGTTCGTCCGTTTTGCAGTAATAATGCAATAAAATGTTCATTTGTTACCCAAGTTTTCACATAGTTCCTCAGACGTCTGTCTGTCTGTCCGTTTATCTGTCCGTCTGTCTGTCCGTCTATCTGTCCGTCTATCTGTCCGTCTGTCTGTCCGCCTGTCTGTCCGTATGTCTGTCCGTCTGTCTGTCCGTCTGTCTGTCCGTCTGGCTGTCCGTCTGTCTGTCCGTCTGTCTGTCTGTCTGTCTGTTTGTCCGTCTGTCTGTACATCCATCTGTCTGTCCGTCTGTCCGTCTGTCTGTCTGTCTGTCCGTCCGTCTGTCCATGTTTAGTTGTGTACAAACTACAGGTCGCAATTTTTATCCGATCGTCTTCAAATTTGGTATGGGCATGTTTTTCGGCCTAGAGACGAAGCCTATTGAAATTGGAAAAAATCGGTTTAGATTTGGATATAGCTCCCATACATATTTTCGTCCGATTTGCAATACAGCAATAAAATGGTCATTTGTTACCCGGTTCTCTCGAAATTTGGCAGGAAGAATTTTCTTATGACTCCCGCCATTACAGATGAATTTCATAGAAATCGTTGTAGATTTGGATATAGCTCCCATATATATGTTCGTCCGATTTGCAATAATAATGCAATAAAATGGTCATTTGTTAACCGATTCTCCCGAAATTTGGCAGGAAGGATTTTCTAATGACTCTCGACATTACTGATGAAATTCGTAGAAATCGGTTCAGATTTAGATATGGCTCCCATATATATATATTCGTCCGATTTACAGTAATAATGCCATAAAATGGTCATTTGTTACCCGATTCTCTCGAAATTTGGCAGGAAGGATTTTCTAATGACTCTCGACATTAGTGGTGGATTTCATGAAAATCGGTTCAGATTTAGATATAGCTCTCATAAATATATATAGCCCGAATTTTACTCCTAAAGCCACTGCAAGCGCATTTAGTGGCCAATCTTGCCAAAATTTTGTACAACGCTTTCCTCGACGACTTACACAATGTCTATGAAGTTTGTTCGAAATCGGTTCACAATTGGATATAGCTCCCATATATATGTTCGTCCGATTTGCAGTAATAATGCAATCAAATTCTCTCGAAATATGTCAGGAAGGATTTTCTCTTGCTACTCGACATTATAGATGAATTTTATAGAAATCGGTTCAGATTTAGATATAGCTGTCATATATATATAATGCCCGATTTTCACTTCTGGAGCCACTGCAAGAGCATTTTTTGACCAATCTTGCCAAAATGTTGCACAACGCTTTACTCGTTTTTTTTTTATTAATTCTGTGGAAGGGTTTACGTTTAGTTTGAATGGGCAGCCCACCATGAAAGTTGAGATGAGTTCACTCTGAGGTGGGAGAAAGAAATTAGGGTGAAAAACGTGAAATATGTGAAACTTAAGTGGAAATTAAAAATTTTAAGAAACTATCTGAACTTGGCCCTCTCCGCTGGCCCTGTTCACACGGTCAGTAAATTTGTCTTTTTTTCCGGATATTTTTGGGGTGGGCCCCCTTGACATTTCTCCCCAAGGGTGGATATCGAATTCGTGCTTTAATCCCGAATGCCTTTCTTTTGAGCCCCATATTGCCATGGTCGGTGAATATGTCCGGTTTGGGGCAGTTTTGGGGGTGTGGCTTCCCCTCACACACATGACCCTGAATTTGGATAAGAGATTCTTTTTCTTCTTTCAAATACCTTTAATTTGAGAACCATATTGTCATGGTTGGTTTATGCACCCCTGTGTCGGGTTTCGAGGTTTGGGGCAGTCTCTCTGGTGCCCCATCCCAAATTTTTGCAACAAGTTTTTATTTGAAAGCTTCTAGGAACCGAAAAAGGATAATCATGAGGTTGGTTTATATGGCAGCTACATCAGGTTAAAGACCGATTTGGACCGTACTTTACACAGTTTTTGGAAGTCAAAACTGAACACCACGTGCAAAATTTTAGCCAAATCGGACAAAAATTACGGACTGCAGGGGCTCAATATATCAAATCGGTAGATCGGTTTATATGGGAGCTACATTGGACGTCGTAATAGAATACTGCATACAAAAGTTCAGCTCGATCGGATAACAATTGCGCCTCTATAGGCTAAATACGTTAAGTCGGGAGATCGGTTTATATGGGAGCTATATCCAAATCTTTATTCAATATGGCTCATTTGCATTCTCCATTGATCTACATTAATAAGCATTATCTGTGCAAAATTTCTAGCGGCTAGCTTTATGCGTTCGACCGCTATCGTGATTTCCACAGACGAACGGACGGACTGCTAGATCGGCTCAAAATGTCCAGACGGTCAAGAATATTTAGGGGGTCGCAGATCAATATTTCAAGGTGTAACATACGGAATGACTAGGTAAGTATACCCCATCCTATGGTGGTGGGTATAAATGGTCTAAATGAGTCCATAACCTGATATAGCCGCCATATAAACCGATCTCCCGAATAGACTTCTTAGGCTTCTAAAGGGAACAATTCCTATTCAATTTGGTTGAAATATTCCATATGTCATTTTGGATGACTTTCAACCTGGAAGAAAGGGAAGAGGTTTCCGATCGGATACCTGAGATGAACCTTGAAGTTGAGTGCGAGGCACTTTCGTCGGCGGCACAGTCTTGAATCATGTTACACGGATAGATCAAAGCTAGAGGAATGAGTGTGCCTGGGGATATCCGTTTTGGATGACTTTCAACCTGAAAGCAAGGGAAGAGGTTTCCGAACGGATACCTGAGATGAACCTTGAAGTCGAGTGCAAGGCACTGCTGCCATCGGCACAGTCTTGAGTTATGTTACGCGGATAGATCAAAGCTAGAGGAATGAGTGTGCCTGGGGGTCTACATTGAGTACCCATGGACTGAGATCTGTTTTAGATTGCCTAACCATAATACGGTCCTGCAGGTGGAGATCCGGGCGATCGAGGAATGCGTGAAGTGAACGTTAGGACCATACAACAAGTTCAGAAAACATGTTGTCTTGGCATAGGCGGAGCGATGAGGACCACGCCCACTAGGGCAGTGGAGACTATTCTAGATATTCGACCCACTGACATACAGATTAAGTGTGAGGCAGCCATTGCAACTATGAGACTTAAGACGACGGGAGAATGGATTGAGGATGGAAGCAGCTCATACCATCGCGGTATAGTCGACGCAACGATAGGAAACCTGGAAGGAAGGGAACAGGTTTCCGATCGGGTACCTAAGATGAACCTTGAAATCGAGTGCGAGGCACTGCTGCCATCGGCACAGTCTTGGATTGACGGAATCGTAGTATTGCCATCTGGAAGATCTGTTACACGTATAGATCAAAGCTCAAGGACAGAGTGGGCTTGGGGGTTTACGTTGAGAATCCAGGGACTGAGATTGGTTTAAGATTGCCTGACCATAATATTGTCCTCTCCGCCTAATATTGATCTCCGCCTGATCCTGGCGATTACGAAATGCATGAAGTGTTGTGGTGCGAACGCGAGGACGTCGAGTGTGAACATTTTTACCGACAGCAAAATTACCGTAAGGGCAACAACAACCAGGACGGTAAGGTCACGAACAGTCTCGCAGTGTAAGAAGGAGATTAACACCTTCTCTGAGGATGGCGAAAATCCGCATGGTTTGAGTGCGGGCCATAACGGAGTAAGGGGGAATAAAAGGGGGGAAATTTGGCGTTAAAGGCCAGAGGACTGCCGTCAATAAACTTGGTTAACCCGAAGCCTTTCGGGTCGACGCAGTTTGAGTTAAGGGAGTGGGCGACGAATAAGGGAGTGGGCGACGATAGTGAGAAGACGAGGCTTTACAGAAAGAAAGTAAGAAAGAGGACAGTATAGCTATTGGTATCATAATTTATGTAAAATCGGTGCGGCAAGTGATAGCGTGTGTAGGGCATGCGGGGAAGATGATGAGACGTTAGAGTATTTCCTATGTTATTGCCCGCTTTTTGCGTCTAACTGATACCGGCACTTAGGTGGGGACACAATACTAGAAATGAACCAACTTAAGGGCGTGGCATTGAAAACAATTAAGGATTTTGTAAGTAGTACGGAATTCCTAACTTAAAATTTTTCTTTTTAGAGGTTTCTTTATAGTTGTTAGAGCTCACAACAAGCCGATTACTGGCTTAGGTGTATGTCCATAGTGGCATGGGCGGATTAACATCTGCACCCTCTTTTCAACCTTACCTAACCTATCTCACATACAAGCAAATGCATTCAAAACAAAATCAAATTAAATAAATATTGGCTGCGTAAAAACTTCAGATGGTGGGACTCAACCGTTCCGCAAAAGAAATTTCAGGCAATTACTCTTCTCTTATTCATTTCAAGCGCCAGGACAGAGGTGTTATGGTTATCAAGTGGCCGAGTCCCCAAAGATTATTTTTTTCTGTCTGAAACTTCCTTTCTGTCGATCAAATTAACTGCATTCATCAAATTTTGCATAGTTATCATCAACAATGGTCAAAACTATTGTAAATTGGTTGCCAAGGAAAATACTGTCTTGGGCTGGAGTTCAAGAGAGTACCTTAGCACTCCAGCATCAATAATTGGATTATCCAATTATTCCGCCCTTAATGAAGTGCTTGATTCAATGAAGCAAACATCAGAACAAATAAATTCTGTAACCCTATCATGTTCTAACCCGCTGAAAACTAAAACAGCCACTTTAAAGTATGTTTTAATAAAGCATTTAGCTTTGATCACTTCATTTTACAGTACAACAATTTTTTTGGCGACAGAATGCAGAAAAATGGGCTTCTTACTTCTATGAAGTCACATCCGAAAAAAAAATCTTTTAGCGATCCAATTGATTGTCTGACTATCGATGGTTGACCGATAGCAAAAAGAATTTGTCATAGGGCCATAAAAAATAAAGTGTGAATGAAATAAACAATCATAACGAAAATCAAATTAACATGAGTATCGATCTGAACTGAGAGCTTATCTTAGTTAAAAAAAAACATTAGTCGTATCTACATGAATGAAGTTGGTGATGTTGATTAGAAGTGACAGTAAGTGAAAAAATGTATGTATACTCTTATGAAAAAAAAAGAATAAAAATAAATGATGGCAACTGGCCACTACATGGTCTATACACTCCGATACTCATCCTTTCTCTCTAGTAGGAGAGGCACAAGAGAAAATTATTAATCCAGTACACGAATAATTTTATTCTTGTGTAATTAACAAGTTTTTGGATCGGACGCCGCTCCCCCCCTAGCTACGTCCCTGGCTGCCCCCCCCCCCCAGCTACGTTCCTGGCTGGCATATGAAGCGATCTGGGATCTTTATTTCTTAGGCCTCTAGAGGGCGTAATTCGTATCCGATTTCGCTGAAATTTTGGATGAAGTGTTTTACTATGATTTCCGAAAGCTGTGCTAAGTATGGTCCAAATCGGTACATAACCTGATATAGGTGCCATTTAAACCGATCTGCGATCTTGACTTCTGCAGCCTCTAGAGGGCGCAATTCTTATCCGATTTGGCTGAAATTTTGTACAACAGCTTCTCCCATGACATTCAACATACGTGTCCAATATAGTCTGAGCCCATGTTTAGCCTGATACAGCTCCCATATAAACCGATCTCCCGATTATGCTTTTTAAGCCCTCGGGCTCGAGCAAAAATTATTTTGTCTAAAGAAAAAATTTTGATAAAATTAAAAAATTAAATTTTTGATTTTGAAACCAATAAGGAAGGGCAAAATTCGGGTGGTGCCGACTGCATAGTACCCTACACCTACTTTATATATACAATGTGGGAGCTATATCAAATTCTGAACCAATATTGATGGACTTTGGCGGATGTTTTCGGATGAGTTATTAAACAATCCGCAACAAATTTTGAGCAAATATGTTCAAACTGTAATAACTACGGTTCACAAATAACAACGTTATTGCAAACTACCCAAAATCTGACGAACATGTATATGGGAGCTATATCTAATTCTGAACCGATTTTGAGCAAACTTCTCAAATAATATGGTAGTCGTCGGGGAAAGCGGTATGTACAATTTTGGCAAGATTGATCAAACAATGCGTTTGCAGTAGCTCTGGGAGTGAAAATTGGGCGATATACATATATGACAGCTAAATCTCAGTCGAATTGTATGAAATTCACCAGTTATGTCGGGAGTCATAACAAAATCCTTCCTGCCAAATTTCGAAAGGATCGGTTAACAAATGACCATTTTATTGCAATATTACTGCAAATCAATTACGTTGAGAGTTATAAGAAAATCCTTTCTGCGAAATTCGGACTGAATCGGTTAACAAATGACCATTTTATTGCATTATTACTGCAGATCGGACGAAAATATATATGGGAGCTATGTCCAAATTTGAACCGTTTTTTTCCAATTTCAATAGGCTTTGTCTCTAGGCCGAAAAATAGGCCTGTACTAAATTTTAAGACGATCTGATGAAAATTGCGACCTGTAGTTTGTACACAAACTAACATGGACAGACGGACATACGGACATAGCTTAATTGAATCAAAAAGTGATTCTGAGTCGATTGGTATACTTACCATTTATCACCCGATCTTCTCAAAACCTTGCACTACGCTTTCTTCTGGGATATTCACAAAACGTGCGGATTTTGGTCGAATTCGGTTCAGATTTGGCTATAGCTCCCATTCGTCCGATTTGGACAAGTATTGAAATAATTTGGTCATTTGTTAACCGATTCTCACGAAAAGTGGCACATCGAATTCCTTTATGACTTCCGGCATAACTGTTTGTCATTGAAATCGGTTAATATTAAGATTTATCTCCCGATTTTCACTCTTGTCAGCAGATCTCTTGCCAGACTTTCTCTAAATTTTCACAATACCTTTTTTATGATATTGCTATTTCGGAAATCGGTTCAGATACTCAATATTTGTTAACCGATCCTCACAAAATGTGGCACGAATTTTTCTCTTAAAACTCTTCGAATCACTGATGAATTTTATAGAAATCTGTTCATATTTAGATATAGCTCCCATATATATATTGGGTTGCCCAAAAAGTAATTGCGGATTTTTTAAAAGAAAGTAAATGCATTTTTAATAAAACTTAGAATGAACTTTAATCAAATATACTTTTTTACACTTTTTTTCTAAAGCAAGCAAGAATGCAATTACAGAGTCACAAGCTGTGAAAAAATTTGTCAACGCCGACTATATGAAAAATCCGCAATTACTTTTTGGGCAACCCAATACATCTCCCGATTTTCACATTTTTTTGCTAAATCATTTATCAATCGATTTTCTCAAAAATTTGCTTAACGATTTATTTTATGGCTCCTACACTATGAACGGTCGTTGATCGAAATTTTAGACATCACATTGAAGACAATTTTAGTTGTGACGACTAAGCCTGCATACATAATGTGGTGGTGTAGGGTATCAAAAGGTCGGCTTCACCCGACTTAAGCCCGCCCTTACATGTTTTATATACCCTACACTGTAGTACAGGGTATTATAACTTTGTCCATTTATTTGCTTAACTTAACTCACTGTCCCAAATTTCGTCGACACCGTACAATAAATGCGCCTTTTATGGCCCCAAAACCTAAAACCAAGAGATCGGTTTATATGACAGCTATATCCAAATCTGGACTGATCTGAGTCAAATTGAAAAAGGATGTCGAAGGGCCTCACACAACTCACTGTCCCAAATTTCAGCAAAATCGGATAATAAATGTGGCTTTTATGGGCATAAGACTCTAAATTGGAGGATCTGTCTATATGGCAGCTATATACAAATCTTGAACGATCTAGACCAAATTGCAGAAATATGTGAAGGGGCTTAACTTAACTCACTGTCCTAAATTTCGTCGCCATCGGACAATAGATGTGCCTTTTATGGCCCCAAAGCCTAAAACCGAGAGATCGGTCTATATGGCAGCTATATCCAAATCTGGACCGATTTGGGTCATATTGCAGACGTATGTCAAGGGGCTTAACTTAACTCACTGTCCCAAATTTCGGCGACATTGGACAATAAATGCGCCTTTTATGGGCCCAAAACCTTAAATCGAGGGATCAATCTATATGGCAGCTATATCCAAATCTGGTCCGATCAAGGCCAAACTGAAGAAAGATACCGAAGGGCTTAACACAACTCGCTGTCCCAAATTTCAGCGAAATCGGATAATAAATGTGGCTTTTATGGGCCTAAGACCCTAAATTGGAAGATCTGTCTATATGGCAACTATATGCAAATCTGAACCGATCTGGGTCAAATTGAAGAAGGATGTGGAAGGGCCTAACACAACTCACCGTCCCGAATTTCAGCAAAATCGGATAATAAATGTGGCTTTTAAGTTCCAAATTTCAGCGAAATCGTATAATAAATATGGCCTTTATGGGCCTAAGACCCCAAATCAGAGGATCGGTCTATATGGGGGCTATATTCAAATTTAGTCCGATATAGCTTATCTTCGAACTTATGGACAAAAAAAGAATCTGTGCAAAGTTTCAGCTCAATATCTCTATTTTTAAAGACTGTAGCGTGATTTCGACAGACAGACGGACGGACATGGCAAGATCGTCTTAGATTTTTACGCTGATCAAGAATATATATACTTTATAAGGAAGGAAATGGATATTTCGATGTGTTGCAAACGGAAAGACAAAATGAATATACCCCCATCCTTGGCTACAATAAAACCGCAAACAACCACAATTTAATTTGTCAACATTTACTGATATTTTCTTATATCAATCCCATATTCTTTAGTCCCTGCGAAAACACCTCTTAATCCATTAGATCCAAAAACCATTCCATTCACTAAATATTAGAAATTTAAATAAACTCTCCTCCCCTTTGGCACGTTTAAACAATTTTGTTGCAAATAAATTCAAAACATTTGTTTAAATTGGAATAAATTCCACTGATTCCCATCATAAACGGATGATCAATAAACGACTAAATGAATATTCAGAACATTTGAAAAGCGTCAGTATTCACATATAAAGTAAATATCTAAAATATTGATATAGGTAGCTCTAATGATAATGAAGGGTAAGTTTCAGGTTCGTTTACTTGTATGTTAATTTCATCGAAAACCCAACAGTAGCGGGTTATTCGATGCGGTAAAATGTGTTGACCTTTTGTCGCAAAACTGTCGCAAGAAGTGTTTGAATCTAAAGTTTGGTTAATTTTGTAAAATTGGCAAATTGTTGTTGTTTTTTAGTTAAAAGTTTTAAATGGATAATTTTGATTTCTAGAAACACGGCCACTTTTTTGAGGTGTATGTTAGTTAGTATATCTCCCACCTTTTGGTGGAGATGTACAAAGCAACAGCCTCTTGTGCCAAACTAATTTAGTAGCACTTTTCCGAAATAGATCTCTGTTTTTTTAAGAGTTACTACACATTTGTGACATATTATCGTGCCTGAAACTGCTGTCATGGAAAGTAAAGTTTAGCTTTATATTCGTATGTCTTATTCGAATCTTTTGTTATCAGCCTTTTTATTAAGCTTTAGTAGATAGTTTTGATTTCCATAGGATATTGCCCGTGAAAAAAAAGTGTTTTTAAAACATTTTTAAGCAAATATTATTTTTGCTCATTTTAACATACAATTGTTCAAAATACACCTGCTCAAATCTACTCTAGGTCTTCAAATCACCTTATGGTTTCAAGAATACTGTACATTTGTTTTGGCATCGCCAAATAAATGCCTTTGATTGTTTTGAAGTGAATTTAATGATTTTGAAATTGTTTATTTAATTATGTTTTTTTTTTTTGGAATTTTATAAATATTCACTACCTTTCGTTGCGCTTCTATAGCAGAAATCCCAAAGTGTTGCTTCTTCAAATTCACCAAACTTGCTATTATTTATATCAAACTTTTGTCATTATTTTCAAACTTTTTATTTAATTGCTTTAAATCCACATAAAAATCTCATATCATTTCTTTCAAATCAATTTCACTTGGGTCAGATCTCACTTGGATAATTTAATTCAACAATCTTCACTGCAAATCTTTGTATAATAACCATGAAGATTGCTGCTTGCTTTCATTCAAAACCACTTTCATGAAGCAAATGCTGCATGGACTTATAACCGGCGCGTACAGTAAAAATCAGAGTTTACAGATTTTGAGTTTCGTTTTTTTTGCTTATCACGCGCTCGTCTTAAAAATTCCACCGTTCCAGCAGGAAGCGAAAAAACCACTGAAATAGAACTTTTGTTAGTAGCATAAAGCATGGTTGGACGCATGATTGTTGAGTGAAGTGAATGAATGAATGGTATCATGTTGAGAGATGGCGGTTGGGTATCAAACCAGTTGTTTGTATGAGTTGTGTGTTGGATGTAGTATAGTAGGGAAAGAAATATTAAACACCGGCAGTGATGAAACAGTTGAAGAATTTAAACTAAAATCTAAAAAAGCCAAATTAGGCGAAGGATTCATATGAAGGCTAAATGAAAAGGTGGACCTAATAAACTGAGTTATTCTTTAGCTTAAGGTGTCTAATAGAGAAGCTATATCTAGTTGTAGACCGAATTGGACCGTACTTGGCACAGTTGTTAGAATCCATAAAAGAACACTATATGCAAAATCTCATTCAAATCGGATAAAAATTGTGACTTGTAATGGCTCAAGAAGTCAAATCGGGGGATTGGTTTAAATGGGAGCTATATCACGTTCTGAATCGATTTGAACCGTACTTAGCACAGTTGTTGGAAGTCATAACAGAACGCCATGTACAAAATTTCAGCCAAATCGGATGAAAATTGAGGCTTCCAGGGTCTCTAGAAGTCAAATCCCGAGATCGGTTTATATGGGAGCTATATCAGGTTCTTGACCGATTTTAACCGTATTTCGCAAAGTTGTTGGAAGTCATAACGAAACACTATGTGCAAAATTTCAGACAAATCGGATGAAAAATTGAGGCTTCCAGGGGCTCAGGAAGTCAAATGGGGAAATCGGTTTATATGGGAGCTATATCACGTTTCGATTTGGCCCGTACTTGGTACAGTTGTACATCAGTAGACCATGTACAAAATTTCAGCCAAATAGGATGAAAAATGAGGCTTCCAGGGGCTCAAGAAGTTAAATCGGGAGATCGGTTTATATGGGAGCTATATATTATTGAAAGTCATAGCAGAACACTATGTTGAAAATTTCAGCCAAATCGGACAAGAATTGTGGCTTCCATGGTCTCATGAAGGCAAATCGGGAGATCGGTTTATATGGGAGCTATATCAGGTTCTTGACTGATTTAGACCGTACTTGACACAGTTGTTAAATGTCATACCAAAACTATTTGTGCAAAATTTCAGCGAAATCCGATGAGAATTACGCCCTCTGGAAGGTCAAGAAGTCTAATCGGGAGATCGTTTTATATGGCAGCTATATCCAAATCTGAACCGATATGGCCCATTTACAATCCCAACCGACCTACACTAATAAGAAGTATTTGTGCAAAATTTCAAGCGCCTAGCTTTACTGCTTCGGAAGTTAGCGTGCTTTCGACAGACGGACGTACATGGCCACATCGACATAAAATGTTATGAAGATCTGGAACATATATATTTTGGGGTCTTAGACGAATATTTCGAGGTGCTACAAACGGAATGACGAAATAAGTATACCCCCATCCTATGGTGGAGGGTATAAAACGTATATATATATTGGGTTGCCCAAAAAGTAATTGCGGATTTTTCATATAGTCGGCGTTGACAAATTTTTTCACAGCTTGTGACTCTGTAATTGCATTCTTTCTTCTGTCATTTATCAGCTGTTACTTTTAGCTTGTGTAAAAAAAGTATATTTGATTAAAGTTCATTCTAAGTTTTATGCATTTACTTTCTTTTAAAAAATCCGCAATTACTTTTTGGGCAACCCAAATAAAAACGTGTTAAATTAAGCCAGGCCAAATCTTGGGTACTCACTACCAAGGATTCCGCTAAAAATTTGCCTTTATGAACTTTATGAACATTTCAGCAACACCGTATGGTACAAAAACAATACCGGATGGTATGGATGAAACATGAAATGATTAATACCGTTTGGTGCTAGCTTTATTACCGAACTGGTATTTGTTTTAATACCAATCTGTTATTGGTTTTAGCGTTATTGGTTTTAGTACCAAATCGTTTTGCACTTGTCCGATAACCACCTTCGAAGGACTGAGTGTATATTCATTTTGTCATTCCGTTTGGTACAAATCGAAATATCGATTTCCCAAATTTCTGAGGAACTATGCCACTTGAAACAAGAAAAAAAGGTGTGCCGGGCCGAACTTTGGATACCAACCACCTCGGGTAGATATGTAAACCACCTTTCTTCATAATCCGGTGAAAAATGCATAATTTATGCCCCATTAGCAGCTTTATTGAAATATGGTCCTATTTAGACCAAATTCGACACAGATATTGAGTGGTCTAATAACTACAAGTCACTGTTTCATTTTGTTGAACAAAATATTTGTCCTTTTGTTAGCCATATCCCAATATACAACGATCTTAATCATATACGACACGGATGTCGAAAAGCCTAACAAATAAATTTCAGTGAAATCGGACTATAATGCGCCTTTTATGGGGCCAAGAATTTAAATCGAGATATCGGTCTATATGGCAGCTTTATACAAATCTGAACCGATCTGGCCCAAATTGCAGAAAGACGTCGAGGGGCCTAACACAGCTCACTGTCCCAAATTTCGGCGCAACCCGACAATAAATGCACCATTTATGGGCCCAAAACCTTAAATCGAGAGATCGGTCTATATGGCAGCTATACCCAAATCTCGACCAATCTTGGCCAAATTGTAGAAAGTTAGTAAAGAACCCAACACAGCTCACTGTCCCAAATTTCGTCGACATCGGACAATAAATGCACCTTTTACGGGCCCAAAACCTTATGTCGAGAGATCGGTCTATATGGCAGCTACATCCAAATCTGGACCGATCTGGGCCAAATTGAAGAAGAATGTTGAAGAGCCTAATACAACTCACTGTCTCAAATTTCAGCGAAATCGGGCTTTTATGGGCCTTTTATTCGGCACACCGTTCGGACAGCAATATGTGAGATGTTTTCCCCTGTTCCTTAATGGAATGTTCATTGGGAAATTTGTAATATATGCAAATTGCTAATTTTGCCCATGAACATCCCACTACGGAACAGGGGCAAGCTTATTGTATATCAATGAGTGAAGTCCAATTCAAGTTTAAGCTCAATGATCAGGGGTCTCTTTTTTAAAGCCGTGTCCGAACGGCGTGCCGCAGGGTTACACCTCTTGGGAGAGAAGTTTTTAAATTTCATAGTCACAAATGTTGC
>NC_081553.1:103973103-104093103 GCF_963082655.1 Stomoxys calcitrans | reverse complement strand
TATTTTATTTTATTTTATTTTATTTTATTTTATTTTATTTTATTTTATTTTATTTTATTTTATTTTATTTTATTTTATTTTATTTTATTTTATTTTATTTTATTTTATTTTATTTTATTTTATTTTATTTTATTTTATTTTATTTTATTTTATTTTATTTTATTTTATTTTATTTTATTTTATTTTATTTTATTTTATTTTACTTTATTTTGTTTAATTTAATTTAATTAAATTTAATTTTTATTTTATTTTTTTTTAAATTTTATTTTATTTTATTCGTATTTTCGATGCTTTTGTACCATAATGAGTAAGGTTACATTGTCTTGACTCATCACTGCTATGCCAACATGTTTGAAGGTGTCTGATTGGGGGCTTGTTTTCTGTTGTAGCACTTTTTAGCTTTGAATTATAGAACTGGTTTCAACACAAACAGGCAGCTAGTTTTACTGTTAATAATTCAATTTCCCAGCTTGTGGAGCTTGTGTAGACGCAAGTTCTAATGAATTTCGAATTCATTGCTCATTGGGGATTTTTTTGATTTGCCTATAAGAGTGAATGATATAGGTGTCTGCATTGTATACAACAGTTGGAGTATAAATGGATGGATGTAAGTTCTACAAGGAGTTGCTTAAATAGAAAATTGTAGAAAAGGAACAATACAACCCTTAAAAAATGGCGCGAAAAGCTATTGCGATTGTTTACACCACCACTAAGGTGGTGTATTTGATGTTGGTAACTTTTTAAAACTAACTCTAAATGCGTTGCTTTTAAAGTGAATTATTTAAAGATTAGAAATTAGTTACAGATGAAATAAGAAAATATTACAGTAGGCGAATGTATTCTACCGGATCAAATTTTATTAACCCTCGAGTATATCAATCTTTTTTGTTTATTGCATCCTCTGAACGAAAACTAAAAGGTCATAATTAGACATCACAGCAGAAGTTCACTCCAAAATTTCGCTATTCACATAGAAGGTTTGGCTTATATAACCGCAAAGTAAGTTAAAGTAAAAACTTTACCTAGCATAGTTACCTAGCAGGAAGCGACAGTGTCCATTTACCCGAAAAAGATAGAAGTTATAAAAAATAAATCCATTCAGAGACGCCTAGATTTAAGAGGGTCTAATACAAATCCTAACAACCATTATTAAGTAAAACATAAAGAAAGATTAAGTGCAGTTTTAAAGATGAGTACTTCTATCTGCCACCTTTGTGTGTTTTTATATCCACGACTGACGTAGCCAAAAGAGGCCAAGTCCATGTAAGGTTTTGGAGGTCTACAAAGTAGAATTGCCAAATGTAATGCAGTTCATAACATATCTGCTTTGGAAAAAATACTGCAAAAGTGGTCCTTCTGCTTACCACAGGAAGACTGATTGGTATATGGTTCAACACACATTTAATGGTGTTGTCCCTACTAAATCTGTGAAAGGAAGTGGAAATTGCGGAGGATATCTATACAATGGTAAGTCCGCATGACCCATAATCAAACCAATGGCCAAACTGTGATCCACAGAACTGTTTGGTCTAAAGAAGGGTTGCAGAAGAGTCTTTAGTAAGGCGATGGCTTTAAGGATACCACGGGACCGGGATATCTATCAAGATGAGTCAAAACAAGCAAAATGGTACTAAGTTCGGCAGGGTCGAATCTTTTAGAATATCCTATACCATGGTAGTATATTCATGTTAAGTTCTTTGCCCGGCATTTCTTTATAGGCAAAACAATAAAGGCGTTCTAAGTTCGATCGGGCCAACTCTTACATATATTTCACCATGAATCGCACTTGTCAAGTTCTTTGCCCGGAATCTCTTTATAAGCCAAAAAAGGATAATAGATAAAAAGTAAAAGCGTGCTAAGGTCGGCAGGGCCGATTCTTATATACCCTCCACCATGGATCGCATTTGTCAAGTTCTTTTTCGTATACCTCTTTATAGGCAAACAAAGAATAATGGATAAGAATTGCTATGTTATTGGAGCTGTATCAAGTTATGAACCGATTGGGGCCATACTTGGTTTGACTCTTGGAGACCAAAGTAGAAGATATTCTGCAAAATTTCAGTCAAATCGGATGAGAATGGCGCCCTCCCTCAAGATCCGAGTTTGGTTTGTAAGGCAGCTATATCAAAACATGGACCGATATGGCCCATTTACAATCCCAACCGACCTACACTAATAAGAAGTATTTGTGCAAATTTTCAAGCGGCCAGCTTTACTCCTTCGAAAGTTAGCGTGCTTTCGGCAGACAGACGGACGGACATGTCTAGATCGACATAAAATGTCACGTTGGATCCAAGTACCTGGGGGGCCGCCTCAGCCTTAAAACCCCTTTAAAATAAATTTATTTGACTTTCATGATAATATGGGACTCAAATGATAGATATTCGGGAGTAGATTACGAATTTGGTCACTAAGTAGGGATAGGCTTTATAATTAATTAATAACGGAAGGGAACGGACTCTCCACCGTTACCCCAAAAACATCACCCTAAATCAAAAGTGGACCGATAAAGACAATATGGGTATCAAATGAAAAGTGTGCGCGAGTGATAAGGAATCTGGCACACAAATTCATGTCGAAGTTTAGAGGATCACCCCACAACCAGAAAAAACGCTCAAAATGGCCATATTAGCCAATCACAGATATATGGGATTCGGTTTGTTTTTTCCGTATAGACTGAAAAACGGCAGAACCGATTTGCACATGATTCTGTGCATTTTGTAAGGTAACTACAAAAATATGCCTCCTATTTCCAGTAATGCGAACAATTTCAAAGAAAATTATGCATGAAAAATCAATCAATCAAAAATCATTTAATATTCAACACTCTCACTTTCTAACGTGTAGTGACCCATATGCTGAAATCAATCCATACACAATTGGAAGATTCCCTGAACATCTTTATTCCATAAGTTGTTTCGCTATTCTCTCAAATATACCTGTTATCTATTTCACCGCTATTTGTTTTGAGAAAAAAAAAAAACATCACATTAACCACCTGCAATACACATACACACCCACAAATATATGTTGTTAAAAGCTAAATACATACGTTGACATTATTCTGGTTGTATCTCTGCTAGATACAACAACACAACTCATGAGAAGATATTGATAGCACGTGGTTGTTGATTGTCGGTTAGAGGAAGCGAGATATATAGAAAAAAATCTAAGGTAACAAAAAGAACAGAGCATTGTAGAGTAAATAAAATCAACCGCCACATCCAGCAACCTAGACCGTGATATTAAACAAATGAATTTTCCAAAAATATTTTCTTCTTCCAAAACGGTTTTGTTTACATTTCCAAAATGTGAAGGTGTTTACGTTTGCCTATTATATCACATAGATGTAGAGGTGTTAGTACACAAGCAAGTGGGTTAAGAATTAGCTTTGAAGCATCACTATGAATGGTCTCATTCTAGAGGAAATATTGAGTGAATATGAAAAATTATAATTTAGGCGATTTATTTGGTGTGTTGTTAGTCTGCGCTGCAAGTCTAAAATCTAAGTGAGTCAATTAAATCTGAAAATCTGTTTTTTTTCATCAGACCCTTTTTATACTCTCCACCATAGGATGGGGATATACTTATTTCGTCATTCCGAAATACTGATCTAAGTCTCTATATAGTATTCTAACCGAACCAGGCCTGCTCCGCTGAGCCTTCTTTAACTCTCTAATATCTTTTAAGGGTGAGGACACTTCGCCCAGAATGTGGATATCGAACTCGTGCCATTGTAGTCTATGTCCGTCTATGACGCTGAACGCCTGCGTTCGAATCCTGGCGACAACTTTGGACAAAATTTAAAGCGGTGTTTATCCCCTCTTAATGCTGGCGATATTTGCGTGGTCCCATGTCATGCATGGTCATGTAAAAAATTCTACCCAAAGAGGTGTCGCACTGCGGCACACCGTTCGGACTCGGCTATAAAGAAAGGTCCCTTATCATTGAGTTTAAACTTGAATTGGAAAACACTCATTGATGTGGGAGAAATATGCCCTTCTCGGTTCCTGGTAAAATTTTTACTCTACTCCAAAAGTCCTAAATTACCGTATTGGTAAATATTTCCAGTTTAGAGGGTATTTCAGGGGTAGTCACTTGGCCATTAAAGTAAATACAAGATTCGCGCTCTACTTTTAAAAACCATTTCATATGAGCCCCACAATGGCATGATCGGTAAATAAGTTGTGTTTGAGGTTGGGGTGGACCCCAGGGTTTTCGACCCGAAACCCTCCAAACACATAGCCCTACATTGTTATGATTTGGCGTGTTTTGGGCTACACCCGCGGCTCCCGACCCCAACAATAGAAACCATGTTTTGTTTTTGGTAACTGTAAGAGTGCAAACAAATTTCGAATGGATCACATTTCGAATCTCCAGGATCAGGTTTTTTTGAAAATTAGGGTAATGAGAAGTGCTTTTTAGAGAAGACATTTCGACTCAAATATGGGTATCAATTTCGTGCTCTACTCCCAAGGAGGCCTTTATAGCGCAGAGGTTATCATGGCCGCCTATGACGCTGAACGCCTGGGTTCGAATCCTGTCGAGACCATCAGAAAAGATTCCCCTCCTAATGTTCGAAACATTTGTGAGGTACTATGCCATGTAAAACTTCTCTCCAAAGAGGTGTCGCACTGCGGCACACCGTTCGGACTTGGCTATAAAAAGGAGGCCCCTTATCATTGAGCGTAAAACTTGAATCGGACTGCACTCATTGATGTGTGCGAAGTTTGCCACCTTAGTGGAATGTTCATGGGCAAAAATTTGCAATTTGCTCCACTCCCAAATCCCTTTAATTTGAACCCCATATTGCCATGTTCGGTATATATGAACCGTTAGGAGGGTGTTTTGAGTCTGGGGCGGCCACCGGCAATTTGCCCTGAAAATACATATCAAATTCGTTCTTTACTCCCGAATTCCATTGATTTAAGCTCCATATTGCTAGAGTCAGAAATGAAGTTCAATTTAGAGGGTGATTTAGGGCGTACCAACAAACACTTGGCTCCAAAATTGGATATCTAATTCGTTTTCTACTCTCAAATACCTTTCATTTGCGTCCCATATTGTTATAATCGGTCTATTTATCTATTTGGCGTATTTTTTGAACGAGAAGCGCCACATAGACTTGAACGCAAATTATAATAATTTCATATTTGTAATCTCCCAAATGTCTTTCATTTGAATCCCATATAGCCATGGTCGGCTGATATGCCCATTTGGGGGTATTTGTGAGTGGTGTGACCTTCCATTACTTCGATCTAATTTTTTATGCCATATGTGTCGAATATCTACTGCCGAATACTTTTCACTTGAGTCCCATATAGATAGGAACGTCGACAATATCTGTTTAGAGGAATTTTGAGGTTGGCGGCCCGCCTGGTACACGGACCCAACATTTAATACGATATTCGTTTTCTAGTCTCCAATACCTTTCAATTGATACCCATATTGTGCCTTTCAGTCCACCTTAGGTTTTGTGTGGCGTTTTTGCGGTAAGGGGGAGAGTCCGCCACCATCCGATGTCTAAAAATTATTAAACCTACTTTTCTTTTCACAAATACCTACACAATCTATGAAAATTTTAAGAAAATCGGTTCAGCCGGCTTGATTGAACGGAACAAACAAACAAACCGAGTCTCATGTAGTAATGATGGGTCATATGACCATTTGGGGCGTTTCTGTGGTGTGGAGGGACCCCCTACACTTCGATCTTATTTTGTATGCCACATTCGTAATCTACTCCCGAATACCTTTCCATGTTCGTATTCTACTCTTCAATTCCTTTCATTTGATATCCATATTGTCCTTAGCGGTCCGTTCTTTATTTTGGGTGGTGTTTTTGGGGTAACGAGGGAGGGTCCGCCCCCATCTGATATCAACAAATTATAAAGCCTATTCCTTCTTCCTGACTATATTCGTAATCTATTCCCGAATACTTTTCATTTGAGTCCCATATTGTTATGCTCGTCAAAGAAACCTATTTCAGGGTGTTTTGGGGTTGGGGCGGCCCTCCAGTTACTTGGACCCAATTTTTAATATGAAATTCGTACTTTACTACTGAATATCTTTCATTTGAGTCCCATATTGTCCTGATCGGTACACTTTTTTTTTGGGGTAGTACTTTTAGGGTAAGGGGAAGGGTCCGCCCCCTTCCCCTTCCTTCGAATATTTATTTTCGACAATTAAAGAGCTTTTAGTGAAATACTATGCTACGAAAATGGTATATCGCTTGACAAACAGTTTAACAATATGAGTGCCTTTATCTGAGTCCCATATGATCTTTAGTGGTCTACGAATTTAAGTTTGGATGGGTAAGGTGTACTCCATTCTTAAAATACTTTATTTTAGCCCGATATTCTCATGATGTCTGATTTAGTGTTGTTTTCGGGGTTGAGGCGGTCCCCCAGACACTTGGCCTTGAAAAAATATCAGCATAGTGCTCTTCTCTCAAACATCATTTATTTAAACCCCATATTGCCATTGGTTTTGAAGGCGAGTTTACAGGATGAGGCGTCCCCCAAACACATGGTCTCAAAATTGGTTATCAATTTCGTTTTCTTTGAGATAATACCTTTAAATTTTATTTGAGATAATACCTTTCATTTGAGCCACATATTGGCATGGTCGAAAAATTTTTACCCTTTCGGAGGTGTTTTGGGGAAGGGATGATGCCCTTAATATATGGTCCTACATTTGGATATCAAATTCGTATTCTACTCCCAAATATCTTTATTCGAGCCCCATATTGCGATGGTCAGTCAAAAATATCTGTTTGTGGGGTATTTTTTAAAAGGGGTGGGCGCCCAAATATTGCTCCCTAAAGTGGGTATCAATTCTTGCTCTGCCCCCCCAAATACCTTTCATTTAAGCCACAAAAGCCAGCAAATATGTCCGGTTTGGGATATGGACCCTAAAAACTATGAATATCGAGCTCCACAGTCTTGAAGACCCAAATTTTCTTGAAGAGCATATACGTCCTACTTGGGTGTTATTATGGTGGTGGGACGTCCCCTAGACAGTTGGTCCCGAATGTTGATGTCAGATTCATGGTCTACTCCCAAATACCCTTCTTTGAGCTCAATTTTTCCATAGTCGGCAAACATGACCGGTTTGGGGGGTGTTTTGGGGAATGGGGCGGCCACTCAGTGACTTGGCTTTGAAAATATATAACAGTTTCGTGTTCTCCTCTAAAATACCTCTTATTTGAGCCTCATATTGCAATGGTCCGAAAATACTTACTATTTGGGTGGTGTTATGGGGTTGGGGTGGCCCCATAGACACTTTTTTCCGAACATTGATATCAGATTCGTGCTTTACTTAAAAAGACCTTTTATATGAGTCCCATATTACTATGGACGTAAATTTGTCTTCTTTGGGGGATGTTCTCGGGGATGGACGGGCCCTCAAACACTTGGTCCCACATCTGGATAACAGATTCGTTTTCTACACTCAAATAGCTTTTATTTAAGCCCCATATTGCTAGGGTCTGTAAATAAGTCCTGTTTGGGGGGTGTTTTGGGGAAGGGGTGGACCCCTAAAAACTTTGTTCTAAACTTGGATATTAGATTCGTATTTTATTCGTAAATACCTTTCATTTGAGTCCCATATTGCCATGGTCGGTAAATATGTCAGATTTAGGGGTGTTTTGGGGGTTGGGGTGTCCCCCAAACACTTGGTCCGACAACTGGATATCAGATACGTTTTCTAATCTTAAATACCTTTCATTTGAGTCCCATATTGTCGTGATTAGTGTATATATATATTTGGTAGGTTTTGGGATGGGGCGCCCACCCTAGGTACCCCATCCGAAATTTGGATATCATATTTTTGTTTGTAGGTTACTATAAGAGAGCACACATTTCGCTTAAATCGCACCTCCCGTTTCCGAGATCTGGCGTTTCTGAAAATTAGGGTAAGGGGGAGAGTCCGCTCCCCCTTCAGATATCAAAAAATTTAGTACCCTATTTTCACTTAATTTTACTATGGTCTCCAATATCCAAACCACGTATGGTACGAATCGGTCCATAACCGGATATAGCTCCAATAGCATAGCAATTCTTATCCATTATCCTTTGTTTGCCTATAAAGAGATACCGGACAAAGAACTTGAACTTGAACTATCGGCCCTGCCGAACTTAACGCTCTTTTACTTGTGATATGTTTCATTCAATATTGTTACCCATCTTACTCTAACACAATACTGGCAAACGTTTAACGTTTTAATTACAAACAGGCGAGAATTTTATGATGTGCCACCGAAATGAGTCTTAATGTTTATGCACTCTTTGCTTCGTTAGCGGCGTTTAATGTCTATTCGTTTTTCATGCCCCTCACAAAAAGTAAATTTTGTTGCTAATAGTAGTTGCGTAGGTGGAACTCAAGCTGGATGATTAATGAAAAGCAATTGAATCGATTAGAAATGTTTGAAAGATTTCATTCTCTTTCATTTCACTCTTTGTAATGGTACACAATTGCCGGAGGGATGGATCTAGCTTTGCCTCAAGTCATATCACAGTTGAATAGCTTGGACATCACTATCGCAAACACGACAGTTAAATTAATAGGGCAGCGATAGAGAAGGTGTGTTTTTTAATATAAAGGGTGTTTTTTTTTAACTGCTATCTTTTTGGCAACACCGGTTTAAACAGCTCACGCACGGTTCGTATTTTTTTTTTTCACTGTAAAACATCTTCAGTTTGGTCTATAGTTTAACCATGAATCGTCTTACAAAACGAACTACGCTTGCAAATTATTGAACATTTTTTTTTATCATAATACGTGCTCTGTTAAGAAAGTTAATCGCACGCCAGGAAGTGGCAATTGCGGAGAGAGCCAGGCAGCCATTAAAACCCTACAGAATGTATTTCTGAGCACAAAAACCGCCTCCGACTGAACAGTTCAAAATTCATCTGTTCTGGGTGTCGAGCCACAGAAATATCGCAGGGATTTGTAAAGCCGACGAGCTTGGGAAACTGGAATCTGTGGGTATGCCTTTAGCTACATGTAAGCTGAGTTTTCAGGGACCAGGCCCAAAAGACAACGAATTATAGATGGTCACAAAAAGCGGGGTGGGAGTATTCCAAAACTATGTGGCCTAATCTAGACTTGAAGAGGTCTGCAGCTTTGCTGTCTCTGGCTAGGAAAGACATCTCAGTCATGGTGTCCGTCATGACATGTCACTGTCTAATCAGAAAACATGCTGACAAACTGAAGGTTGCCAGCAACGACTTTTGCAGAAGCTCTGAGGATATCGAAGAAGAGATTATATTGGGTTGCCCAAAAAGTAATTGCGGATTTTTCATATAGTCGGCGTTGACAAATTTTTTCACAGCTTGTGACTCTGTAATTGCATTCTTTCTTCTGTCAGTTATCAGCTGTTACTTTTAGCTTGCTTTAGAAAAAAAGTGTAAGAAAAGTATATTTGATTAAAGTTCATTCTAAGTTTTATTAAAAATGCATTTACTTACATTTAAACAATCCGCAATTACTTTTTGGGCAACCCAATAGAACACCTTCTGTGTGTGTGTCCCGCACTAGCAGTAAGAAGGAGTCCCCTTTAGGTTCTCATTTCTTTAAGAACCTGTCTGATTTAGCGGATGTTAACATTCGCAAGATGTTTAGCTTTTTAAAGTGATCTGTATAGTTCAACGGTAGGAACAAAAAGGCATCGTCCTTCTTCTGTTCCTGTGGTATCACAATGGACAAAATCGTCTAAATGAGTTTCATAGCAGACTCCCACTTAAACCTAGCTTAACATAATCTACCCCAAAAAGCACCAACGGGCCTGTAGCCTTCCTGTGACAATATGTGGCTCAAATTCAAAGGTATTTTCGAATAGAGTAAGAATACGACATCGAAAATTTGGATCAATAATCTCAAAGGTTTCCAAAAACTGCTCTAAATTAATCCCAATTTTAAGCGCTTTAGCCCAATTCGTAAAGAAAGTACCAATTTGTATATTTAGTACCTTAATGCACGAGTTTGAAAAAAAATCTTCTGGTCGCCCAAAATGTTTAGCCAAGGTGTAGCTGTATCCCAATTTTGAGAGATTAAGATTATTCTGTAAAAGAAGTACCATTTTGTATGTTTTAGTGCCGAAATGCTCGAATTTAAAACAAATCTTCTAACCGCCCAATATTTACTGACAAGGTGTAACCATATCCTAATTATGAGTGTTTTAGCTCAATACGTAAAGAATGTACCGTTTTGTACGTTTTAGTACCCAAATGTACGATTTTGAATAATAGTGTGGTCACCCAAAACTTATAGTCAAGATGCACTCGTATCTTTCTTTCGCATGTTGTATTTTTGTCAAGACTGCGATAATGTTTGTCAAATTGCTTAATTTTAGCAGTCCCCTTTGGCTGTTGGCGCAGATAAGCTATTTCGTAAAATTTTGCACGTTTTGGTACCAAAATGTACGAATTTTCACCCAACATATATTTGAAAGTTTAACCTACATGCCAATTTTCAGACCTCTAGCGCTATCTGTAAAGGAAACACCAAATGGTACCACAATGTACGAGTTGTGAATAGATTATTTAGTCACCCATCATATTTTTCCTAGTTGTATCTGCATGCCAAATTTCAGATCTTCTAGCTCTGTGAAGAAAGTACCAAAAGGTACCAAATTTGGTACCAAAATGTATGAATTTTCAATAGACCATTTATTCGCCAATCATATATTTCTTAGTTATACCTACATGACAAATTCCAGACCTCTGGCCCCATCTATGAAGAAAGTACCAATTTTGGTACTAAAATGTGCGAATGTTGAATAGATCATTTAGCCACCCATCATAAGTACTCTTAGTTGTACTTACATGCCACATTTCAGAGCTATAGCTCCATCTGAACAGAAAGTACTAAATGGTACCAAAATGTAGGAATTTTTGAAAGAACATTCAGTCAGCCCTCATATATTTCTTAGTTGTACCTACAAGCCAAACTTCAGACCCCCAACTCCATCCGAACACAAAGTACAAAATGGTACCAATTTTGTTACCAAAATGTATGGATTATAAAAAATAATAGTCACCCATCGTATATTTCCTAGTTGTACCTGCATACAAAATTTCTTACTTCTATCTTTAAGTACCATCTTTGGTACCATTTGGTACCAATTTTTGTACCAAAATGTACGAATTTTAAATAGATATTTTAATTCCTATTTGTTCTTACATGCCTCATTTAAGAACTCTAGTTCCATCTGCACAGAAAGTACCAGATGGTACCCGTTGCGGTACTTAACATACGTGGTTTGCCGTTACCGGTACTAGATTTCCATTTTTATATCCTCTACCATAGGAGGGGGGTATACTAATTTAGTCATTCCGTTTGTAACACCCCGAAATATGCATCTAAGACCCCGTAAAGTATATAGGTTCTTGATCGTCAGAACATGTTGAGTCGATCTAGCCATATCTGTCCGTTCGTCCGTCTGTCGAAAGCAAGCTAACTTTCAAAGGAGTAAAAAAAAAAAAAAAAATTTTTTCCACAAATACTTCTTATCAGCGTAAGTCAGTTGGGATTGTAAATGGACGACATCGGCCATGTTTTTATATTGCTGCCATACAAACCGATCTTGCATCTTGACTTCTTGAGCTACTAGAGGGCGTAATTCTTATCCGATTTAACTGCCGTGATTTGTTATGAATTTCAACAACTGTTTTTATGAATGGTCAGAATCGACACATAACCTGATATAGCTCCCATATAAACCGATCTTGGGTCTTGACTTCATGAGCATCTAGAGGGTGAAATTCTTATCCAATTGGGCTGAAATTTTGCATGTGGTGTTCTGGTATTACTTCCAGTAACTGTGCTAAGTATGGTTGAAATCGGTCCATAACCTGATATAGCTGCCTAAACCGATCTTGGGTCTCGATTTCTTGAGCCACTATAGGCCGAAAATCTCATTCGATTTGGCTGAAATTTAGCATGATGTTGTTTGGTATGTGCAAAGCATGGTTCAAATCAGTCCATAACCTGATATGGTTGCCATATAAACCGATCTTGGATCTTGACTTCTTGAGCCACTATAGGCCGAAAATCTCATTCGATTTGGCTGAAATTTTGCATAAAGTATTTTATTATGACTTTCAACAACTGTGCAAAGCATGGTTCACATCGGTACATAACCTCATATAGCTGCCATATAAAACGATCTGGGATCTTGACTTCTTAATCCTCTAGAGGGCGCAATTCTAATCCAATTTTGCTGGGCTTCTCCCATGACCTTCAACATACGTGTGCAATATGGTCTTAATCGATCTATATCCTGATAAGGCACCCATATAAGCCGATCTCCCGATTATGTTTCTTGAGCACCTACAAGGCGCGATTCTTATCCGAATGGATTGAAATATTACCCAATGATTTCTACTATAGTCTTCAATATTCAATTCACTTATGGTCCGAATCCGACTAAAACTTCATGTATGTCCAATAGTATGATAATTCTTATCCATTTATCTCTGTTTGCCTAAAAAGAGATACCGCGCAAAGCACTCGACAAATGCGATCCATGGTGGAGGGTATATAAGATTCGGCCCTGCTGAACTTAGCACGCTCTAGTTTCTTTTCACCTGATGTCTTTTATTTCAAAATTCTACCTCTATCCATCCGCCCTGTACAAAGTTCACCCATTTCGTACCTTTTTGGTACTTTTTTAGTACCTAAATGTACAAATTTCCAAAAGTTTTCATAATCACCCTATTAAGGTTGCCATAGCGTACCTAAGTTCCATTCAGAGCTCTAGTTCAACTTACAAAGAAAGTACCAAATAGTACCAATTGCTGTATTAAACGTACTGTTCCACCCAGTTCCGGTACGATTTTCCAAAAAAAAAATTTTTTTGCCAAACTTAATTTTTTCGAGACGCTCTTTAATATGCGCCCAAGAGCATAGTTCTAGCCCTCTCCCTTCGCGCTGGGCAATAATGTACCATTTCGTAGTTTTGGTACTTTTTATGGTTCAGATTGGGTCATAGTTCTAGCCCTCTCCCTTCGCGCTGGGCAATAATGTATCATTTCGTACTCTTTGGTACCTAAAAGTACGAATATCACGAAATCCAGCCTTATGGTTCAGATTGGGTCATAGTTCTAGCCCTCTCCCTTCGCGCTGGGCAATAATGTACCATTTCGTACTTTTTTGTACTTTTTAGTACCTAAACGTATGAATATCACTAAATCCAGCCTTAAAGTTCGGATTGGGTCATATTTAAATATAGCTGTCATATATCGTATAGCGATCTGCCGATTTGTTGCTGAGCCCTTTAAGCGGCCTCCGTGATGCAGAGCTTAGCATTTCGGCCTATGATGCCAAACGCCCGGGTTCAAACGCGGCGCGAACATCAAAAAAAATATTCAAAATTCGGGCAACCTTTGTAAGATGTTCGGCCGTGTTAAAACTACTCTAATAAGTGGTGTCGTTAAGCGGCAAGCCGTTCGGACTTGGGATAAAAAGGAGGTCCCATATCATTGAGCTAAAACTTGAATAGGACTGCTGTTATTGATATGAGAGAAGCATCCCCTGTTCCTTAATGACCACAAATTATTATCAATTCTGGATGAGACAAACATTAAAGAATTTACAAGCATTAGGCAATAGCCATCTGGACGGTTAGTTCGCATAAAAGTCTTGGAGTATAAGAAGGATAATAAGATGTTCTTTGAGTATGGCACGATTGTTCATCATCTGGCTGCCGGATATGAGAAAAGTATCCAGTGTTCCCTAATGACCACAAATGATTATCCATTCTGGATGAGACAAACATTCAAGAATTTCGTAAAAAGTCTTGGAGTATAAGAAGGAGAATAACACTTTCACTGAGTAAGGCAAAATTGTTCATCATCTGGCTGCCGAGCCTAAGCGGAGTTAGGGAGATTCAGTGGAGGCCAAACGACATGGCTATAAGGATTAGAGGAGTGCAGTCGACAAACTTGATGCATGCAAAGGCTTTTAAAGCATCAAATAGTGTTCAGAAATCACATTTTAATAAATTCACTTGCCCTAAATACTTTTTCACTGCCTGGGCATTCTTCAAAGACTTTCTCAAATATCTTTTTTAACAAAACGTTCAATTAGTCATTTGTTGAGTGATACCAGGAATTCAAAAGTGGAGCTGTGAATGAAATCTATGGAATTACCATTTTTTTTTTTTTTAATTCATTCATTCATTTATTCCGTTCCATTGAAATTTGTGCTGTTAGATATTTCCCCTGGAATTCTTATTGCATAGATATATTGTTCAGCACATAATTCAATTACAAGCAATTTGTTAAGCATGAGACTCGGGAGACACCCAAGATGTATTAGCAGAGAGTGACTGTCCGACAGACACATGAATACATGCCAGTAACATAACAATTACCGTAGACCAATTTACAATGGTCATGCTCTGAACAATGGAAATTTGTGTAGTGTGTATTGTGACAACAAACGACCAGCGGTCGACAACTGACTGTTGTCAGTCTGTGTATGGACAGAGCACAGATTCTTTTTTTTTTGCAGTTTGACTGCATCGAGCGCCTGCTTTATGTGTAAGGCTCTGTCTTTAACAAAAGATTGATTAAGAGCGGCTCTAAATCTTACTTGATATATAGACCCACCGCCTAACATCAGCGATGAAAACGCACTTTAAAAAAAATTTTTAATAGAATGGATGATATGCGCTGGGGGAGAAAATTGCAGATAATTTGATAATGAGGATATATTTAATTGGATGACATTTGGGAGTGGAATGAAGCCACTTATATTAAACAGGACATGGATGTTTGAATTCATAATAGGAAACAATTTGGAAAATTTTTACTCTATAAGATTATCCTAGCTAAAATAGAGAAGTAATCGTGCAGAGTTTCAGCCAAATCTGATAAAATGGGATGATCAGCTTATATGGGAACTATATCTGGTCGATTCGGACCATTCTGAGCACAGGTCGTAAAAAAAGCCATCGTACTTCCTTTACGACCTGTAATAATTGGGGATTTTGGTACTCAATATGTCAAATCGGGAGATCGGTTTACATGGCAGCTAAGTCAGGATATTGACCGATTTAGAACAAACTTGATAAGGTTATTGGAAATCGTAACCGAACACTAGGTGCCACATTTTAGCCAAACCGGATAATAATTGCGGCTTTCAGAGGCGCAATATATCAAATCGGGAGGTCGGACCTGCATTAAAGGATGAGGGGTATACTAATTTCGTCATTCTGTTTGTAACTATTCGAAATATTCGTCTGAGACCCCATAAAGTTTATATATTCTTGATCTTCGCGACATTTTATGTCGATCTAGCCATGTCCTTCTATCCGTCCGTCTGTCTGTCGAAAGCACGCTAACTCCCGAAGGAGTAAAGCTAGCCACTTGAAATTTTGCACAAATACTTCTTATTAGTGTAGGTCGGTTGGAATTGTAAATGGGCCATATCGATCCATGTTTTAATACAGCTGCCATATAAACCGATCTTGGATCTTGACTTCTTGAGCCTCTAGAGGGCGCATTACATATCCGATTGGAATGAAATTTTGCACGACGTGTTTTGTTATGATATCCAACAACTGTGCCAAGTATGGTTCAAATCGGTCCATAATCTGATATAGCTGTCAGATAAACCGATATTGGGTCTTGATTTCTTGAGCCTCTAGAGAGCGCATTTCTTATCCGATTTAAATGAAATTTTCGCACCTAGTATTTTGTTATGATATCCAACAACTGTGCCAAATATGGTTCAAATCGGTCCATAACCTGATATAGCTGCCATATAAACCTATCTTGGGTCTTGACTTCTTGAGCCTCTAGAGTGCGAAATTCTTATCCGATTGGGATGAAATTTTGCGCGACGTGTTTTGTTATGATATCCAACAACTGTGCCAAGTATGGTTCAAATCGGTATATAACCTGATATAGCTGTCATATAAACCGATCTTGGGTCTTGACTTCTTGAGCCTCTAGAGTGCGCAATTCTTATCCGATTGGAATGAAATTTTGCACGACGTGTTTTGTTGTCATATCCAACAACTGTGCCAAGTATGGTTCAAATCGATTCATAACCTGATATAGCTGTCATATGAACAGATCTTGGGTCTTGACTTCTTGAGCCTCTAGAGTGCGCAATTCTTATCCGATTTAAATGAAATTTTGCACGACGTGTTTCATTATGATATCCAATAACTGTGCCAAGTATGGTTCAAATCGATTTATAACCTGATATAGCTGTCATATAAACCGATCTTGGGTCTTGACTTCTTGAGCTTCTAGAGGGCACAATTCCTATCCGATTTGGCTGAAATTTTGCAAGACGTATTTTATTCTTGCTTTCAACAACTGTGTCAAATAAGGTTCAAATCGTTTCATAACCTGATATAGCTGCCATATAAACCGATTTGGGATCTTGACTTCTTGAGCCTCTAGAGGTCGCAATTCCTATCCGATTTGGCTGAAATTTTGTACGACGGATTCTCTCATGACCATCAACATACGTGTTTATTATAGTCTGAATCGGTCTATAGCCCGATACAGCTCCCATATAAATCGATCTCTCTATTTTACTTCTTGAGCCCCCCCAAAGGGCGCAATTCTTATTCGAATTGGCTGACATTTTACACAGGTCTCCAACATATAATTTAATTGTGGTCCATACCGGACCATATCTTGATATCGCTCTAATAGCAGAGCAAATCTTTTCTTATATCCTTTTTTTGCCTAAGAAGAGATGCCGGGAAAAGAACTCGACAAATGAGATCTATGGTGGAGGGTATATAAGATTCGACCCGGCCGAACTTAGCACGCTTTTACTGGTTATAGTCCAGTCCGAACGGCGTGCCGCAGAGCGACACCTCTTTAGGCAAAGTACCTCACAAATGTCGCTAACAACGCTGAAAATTTTTCTGATGTTTCTGCCAGGAATCGAACACAGGCATTCAGTATCATAGATATTAAAAAATTCGGCTTAGCCAGGCCGTGGTTTGAACTCACGACGTCTGGGCAACAATGAATAGTTGCCATCGTCTTAGCATTCTGAGCCATTAGCACAACTTCCAAACGGTGCACAGAACCATGTGTATGCCAGGGAAAAATTGTAGGACGTGGAAAAGAAATCCACGCTACAATAAGACCAAAAAAACATGCATTGGAAAAGTGACAAAGGACAAAGTGTCAGGATTAGTTAGTGTGTTGTATGAAACATAAAATTATTCACAAAGCCACATGGCTGTCACCCGATCAAAACACGAGAAACCAAATTGATCACGTTGTGATAGATGGAAGGCATTCATCCAGCGTGTTAGATGTACGATCGATCCGTGGAGCGAATATAGATTCGGATCATTACCTTGTTGCAGCAAAGGTTCGCACCCGTTTGAACATGGCGAGGAAAGTAAGATCTGACAATGCACGGAAGTTGGACATTGGAAAGCTGCAAACACAACAAATGGCAGCGGCATACTCCACTCGACTGACCCAACTGCTTAATGAAAGCACTCCTTGTTTCGATGATATAATGGCGCAGTGGCACTCCATTTCCACTCCATTGAAAATGCCGTGAAATCCGTACTTGGGTACCGGAAGCCTACCCATGGTACGACCAAGAGTGTCGAGATGCTACTGAAGCCAAGAATGCGGCATATAGAGCAACCCTGCAATCAGTGGCAACGCGCCTGATGAAGGAGAGGTATCGGGAGAAAAGGAGAGAGGAGAAACATCTATTCCGCAGAAAGAAAAAGGAAATGGAAAGACGTGAATGCGAGCGAATTGAGATGTACAGGAGTCAGAATGAAGTCCGGAAATTCTACCAAAGAATTAAACATCAAACCGATGGCTTTGGTGCTGCCACATCCTCCTGCAGAGACAAAGAAGGAAATCTGGTAACTGACACAGATAACATGCTGACGATATGGAAATAACATTTTACCCAACTGCTAGTGTCCGATGTTGGCGGCGAAGAGGATACCGCAGAAACAATCCCTGATGATGGTATAGAATGTTTGCCTCCTAGTCAGAATGAGGTACAAGTAGCAGTAACCCGACTAAAGAACAACAAGGCAGCAGAAGCCGACGGGTTACCCGCTGAACTATTTAAGACTGGAGGCGACACGCTGATAAGGCGTATACATCTGCGCAATCTGGCTAGAAGAACGCATACCCGATGATTGGAACCTCAGCATACTATGTCCCGTACACAAGAAAGGAGACAAGACGGAATGTGCCAACTACAGAGGAATAAGTCTCCTCCCCATCGCATACAAGATACCCTCGAGCGTGCTGTGTGAAAGATTAAAACCTAAAGTCAATGTGATAATTGGGCCCTATCAATGCGGCTTTAGACCAGGTAAATCCACCCTAGACCAGATATTCACACTGCGCCAAATCCTGGAAAAGACCCGAGAAGGAAAAACTAACACCTACCATCTCTTTGTTGACTACAAAGCCGCCTTCAATACTCTTTTACGTTCAAAGGTATTTCAAGCCATGTCTGAGTTTGGTATCCCTGCAAAATTAATAAGACTCTGCAGGATGACACTTGCTGATACGCGTTCCTCAGTAAGAATAGGAAAGAATCTCTCCGAACCATTGAATACCAAACGAGGTTTCAGACAAGGAGACAGCCTATCTGTATGTGATCTCTTTAATATTCTGCTGGACAAGATTATACGAGATGCAGATGTGAATAGATATGGCACACTAATCACAAGAGAGCACATGCTACTCGCCTATGCCGACGATATTGTATGGCTGTGCACAAGGATCTGTTGATCGGGCAACGCCTTTCGAGTAACTTTTCAATAATCAAATCTTCCAGCCTCACATACTTCTAATAGGAAAACAAAATTATTATTTGATCAAAAATATGAAAAGTGAAAAATCTAGTAAGATAATATTTAAAAACTTTGTTAACTTTCCCTCTCCTCAAAATTTATTTCCATATCATGTAATTTTGATTGTATTCAAGACTTCTTTGTAAGACTGACGTAATATTTGTCTATTTGTTAGTAACATTTCACTATGGTTGTTGTAATTAATTATTGTAAACACCAATGATTTACAGAAAAACGAAAGCTATTTTTATACCCTCCACCATAAGATGGGGGGTATACTAATTTCGTCATTCTGTTTGTAACTACTCGAAATATTCGTCTGAGACCCCATAAAGTATATATATTCTTGATCGTCGCGACATTTTATGTCGATCTAGCCATGTCCGTCCGTCTGTCCGTCCGTCCGTCCGTCTGTCTGTCGAAAGCACGCTAACTTCCGAAGGAGTAAAGCTAGCCGCTTGAAATTTTGCACAAATACTTCTTATTAGTGTAGGTCGGTTGGTATTGTAAATGGGCCATATCGGTCCATGTTTTGATATAGCTGCCATATAAACCGATCTTGGGTCTTGACTTCTTGAGCCTCTAGAGTGCGCAATTCTTATCCGATTGGAATGGAATTTTGCACGACGTGTTTTGTTATTATATCCAACAACTGTGCCAAGTATGGTTCACATCGGTCCATAACCTGATATAGCTGCCATATAAACCGATCTTGGGTCTTCATTTCTTGAGCCTCTAGAGGGCGCAATTCTTATCCGATTGGAATGGAATTTCGCACGACGTGTTTTGTTATGATACCCAACAACTGTCCCAAGTATGGTTGAAATCGGTCCATAACCTGATATAGCTGTCATATAAACAGATCTGGGGATTTGACTTCTTGAGCTTCTAGAGGGCGCAATTCCTATCCGATTTGGCTGAAATTTTGCACAACGTATTTTATTTTTACTTTCAACAACTGTGTTAAATAAGGGTTAAATCGGTTCATAACCTGATATAGCTGCCATATAAACCGATCTGGGATCTTGACTTCTTGACCCCTAGAGATCGCAATTATTATCCGATATGCCTAAAATTTTGTACGATGGATTCTCTCATGACCATCAACAAACGTGTTTATTATGGTCTGAATCGGTCTATAGCCCGATACAGATCCCATATAAATCGTTCTCTCTATTTTACTTCGTGAGCCCCAATGGGCGCAATTCTTATACGAATTGGTTGAAATTTTACACAGGTCTCCAACATATAATTTAATTATGGTCCGAACCGGACCATATCTTGATATCGTTTTAATAGCAGAGCAACTCTTTTCTTATATCCTTTTTTGCCTAAGAAGAGATGCCGGGAAAAGAACTCGACAAATGCGATCCATGGTGGAGGGTATATAAGATTCGGCCCGGCCGAACTTAGCACGCTTTTACTTGTTGTAATTAACAGCAATGCATTATTCAGTGTTTGCCCTTCACTAGTCAAACAAAAATTATGAACGTGACGAATGCATTTAAGCTAATGACTTGATTTTGGAAAAAAGATTACAAAAAAAATCTTTTAAAATGTTCTAACTCAAAATGAAAGCGAAAACAAAACAAACAAAAAACTTAACAAATTACTAGAATTATTAAAATCTAAAATGTATAGAGGTAGGACCGGAATTTATACAACTTCCACTTAAGCCCATTGGAGATACTGTAGATGTAGTCTCTCTGCTACATAAGTAGAAGGCGGATTGAGTTAAGTTGTCGAATATGTTCTAAAGAGCTATAATTAGTAGACTTGAAACGGTAATGGAATTCGTGGAGGGCGTTCATGTGTTCATTACGTTGCTGACTCCATTAAGGTTTGTGCATCTGTTGGAAGTTGTATTGATAGCTTCGAACATTAAGACAACGGCAATGGCTCTTGCCGATGCTCCGCGTGCCCAGGTTCGAATCCCGACCAGGCTTTGCCGAATTTTTCATCTTTCAAGTTTTTTTTTTGCCTGTTGGGGCGAAGATCATTAAATTTTAAAATTTTTTGTTTGTTTCTCTTTTGAGACGAGCTGAATGATCGGAGATGCAAATGGAAAAGGAAAGCCAAAGATAGCAACACACACCAATCACTATGGCATGCGTTTCGTCTTTGTTTAAAAGACTTTTCAACCATATTACAAGTGATGGCTTCAAGGGCCGTGCGTTGGTATGTTGTATTTGAATCATATTAATAGTGAAAACGCTTCTATTATACAATTACCACATTAAACACGCTCGACAACCCTGCTTAATAGCTGTACTTTTTCCAATGTATGTATTTTTGTGTAATGACACACATTCTATCTGTGTCAAATTACACTTCTACCGTACTACACATGATTTTATTCATCTGTTGGAAGTTGTATTGATAGCTTCGAACATTAAGACAACGGCAATGGCTCTTGCAGCTTGCCCAGGTTCGAATCCCGGCCAGGCTTTGCCGAATTTTTCATCTTTCAAGTTTTTTTTTGCCTGTTGGGGCGAAGATCATTAAATTTTACAATTTTTTGTTTGTTTCTCTTTCGAGACGAGCTGAATGATCGGAGATGCAAATGGAAAAGGAAAGCCAACGATAGCAACACACACCAATCACTATGGCATGCGTTTCGTTTTGTTTAAAAGAATTTTCAACCATATTACAAGTGATGGCTTTAAGGGCCGTGCGTTGGTATGTTGCATTTGAATCGTATTAATAGCGAAAACGCATTTATGATACAATTACCACATTAACCACGCTCGACAACCCTGCTTATTAGCTGTACTTTTTCCAATGCATGTATTTTTGTCTAATGACAGACATTCTTTCTGTGGTATTCTTACACTTCTTCCGTACTACACATGATTTTTGTGCATCGGTTGGAAGTTGTATTGACGGCTTCGAATGCTAAGATAACGGCAATGGTTCTCGCTCTCGCTGTTGCTCCGTGTGCCCAGGATCACAGATTGCGTAAGTTGGTCTGGAAGGAAACATTGGCTAGGTAATTTTTTGATATCGGGAGGGGGGGAGGACCCTCCCCCTTAGCCCAAAAGTACTACTTAAAAATAAAAATGGACCGATCGAGACAATATGGTATTCAAATGAAAGGTATTCAAGAGTAGAGAACGATTTCATAACAAAAGTTGGGTCCAAGTACATGGGGGGGCCGCCCCAGCCCAAAAACCCCTTAAAATAGGTAGATTTGACGATGATGATAATATGGGACTCAAATGAAAGGTATTCGAGAGTAGATTACGAATTTGATCACTAAGTAGGAATAGGCATTATAATTTATTAATAACGGAAGGGGACGGACCCTCCACCGTCACCCCAAAAACATCACCCAAAATCAAAAGTGGACCAATAAGGACAATATGGGTATTAAATAAATCGGTCTATATTTCGATATAGCTGCCATATATATAGCGTTCTCCTGAGTTAGGCTCTTGGGCCCATAAAAGGCTCATTTACTATCCGATTTGGCTGAGATTTATCATAGTGACCTATGCTAGGCTTTTCGACATCTGTGCCCTGGAGGATCCGGGTCGGTCTATAGTAGTATGCGGGAGTAGATAACGAATCTGGCACACAAATTCATGTCGAAGTTTAGGGGGTCACCCCACACCCACAAAAACGCCCAAAATGGTCACATTAGCCAATCACAGATATATGGGACTCGGTTTGTTTGTTCCGTATAGACTGAAAAAAGGCGAAACCGATTTTCTCGAAATTTTCGCATATTGTGTAGGTTGGTCTGAAAGGAAACATAGGCTATATAATTTGTCGGTATCGAAAGGGGGACGGACCCTCCCCTTTATGTCAAAAACACAACCCAAAATCAAAAGTGGACCGATCGGGATATAGGTATCAAATGAAAGGTATTGGGGAGTAGAATACGAATATTGTATTAAAATTTGGGTCTAAGTACCCATCGGGACGTCCCAACCCCAAAACTCCCCCAAATAGACATATTTGACGTTCATTTCAATATGGGGCTCAAATGATAGATATTCGGGAGTAGATTTCGAATTTGGCATACAAAATCAGATCGAAGTATAGGGGGTCAAGCCACCTCTCAAAAACGCCATTTGACCCATACTTGGCTGAACAGATTTTCTTAAAATTTTTATAGCCATACTTGGCTGAACAGATTTTCTAAAAATTTTCATAGATAGTGTACGTTTGTCTGGAAGGAAACATAGGCTTTATAATTATAAATTATAATATTGGGTGGAGGCGGACCCTCCCCCTTACCCCAAAAACGCCACCCACATCCGAAAGTGGTCCGATGGGCAAAATAAGGTTATCAAATGAAAGGTATTGGCGACCAGAAAACGAACATGGTATTGAAATTTGGGTCCAAGTACCCAGCGGGCCCCCCCCGCAACCACAAAACTCCTCTTAACAGATATATTCGAAGTTCATGTCAATATGGGACTCAAATGAAAGGTATTCGGGAGTAGATTTCGAATCTGTCATAAAAATCAGATTGAAGTATAGGGGGTCACGCCACCTCTCAAAAACGCCATTAGACCCATACTTGGCTGAACCGATTTTCTTAAAATTTTCTGGAAGGGAACATAGGCTATATAATTTTTAGATATCGGGTGGAGGCGGACCCTTCCCCCTTTTCCCAAAAACGCGACCCATATCCGAAAGTGGTCCGTTGGGCACAATAAGGTTATCAAATGAAAGGTATTGGAGACCAGAAAACGAATATGGTATTGAAATTTGGGTCCAAGTACCCATCGGGCCGCCCCAACCCCAAAACTACCCCAAACAGACATATTGGACGTTCATTTCAATATGGGACTCAAATGAAAGGTATTCGGGAGTAGATTTCGAATTTGGCATACAAAATCAGATCGAAGTATAGGGGGCCACGCCACCTCCACAAAACGCCATTAAATCCATACTTGGCTGAACCGATTTTCTTAAAATTTTCATAGATTGTGTACGTTTGTCTGGAATGAAACATAGGCTATATAATTTTTAGATATCGGATGGAGGAGGACCCTCCCCCTTACCCCATAAACGCCACCCATATCCGAAAGTGGTGCGATGGGCACAATAAGGTTATCAAATGAAAGGTATTGGAGACCAGAAAACGAATATGGTATTGAAATTTGGTTCCAAGTACACAGCGGGCCAGACCCCCCAACCCCAAAACTCCTCTTAACAGATTCGAATTTCGAAGTTCATGTCAATATGGGACTCAAATGAAAAGTATTGGGCAGTAGATTACAAATATGGCATAAGACATTAGGTCCAAGTAATGGCAGGCCGCCCACCCCCAAATAACACCAAATGGGCATATTAGCAGACCATGACTATATAGGACTTAAATGAAAGGTATTAGGGAGTAGATTACGAATATGACATTTCACCTAAAGATAGGTCAAATGGGTTATTTGACCCATTATGACAATATGGGACTTCAATGAAAGCTATTTGAGAGTAGAAAACGAATTCTATATCTAATTATGGAGGCAAGTGTTTTGGGGTACGCCCAAACTGCACCCTCTAAACTGAACTTCATTTCCGTTGGAAATAAAGAACCAATTTGATATCTGTTGCAAAGTGCCGGTGGCCGCCTCAGCCTCAAAAAAAACCCTCCAAGCGATTCATATTTACCGGCCATGGCAATATGGGACTCAACTTAAAGGGATTTGAAAGTGCAGCACGAAATTGATATTCTTATTTGAGTCGAAATGTCTGAGGTGCCATCCCTCCCCTAATGAGAACATTACCCTTAGGAAGAACATTACCACCAGCAACCGAGAAGGGGCAAATTCTCACTCATCAGTGAGTGCTTTCCAATTCAAGTTTATACTCAATGATAAGGGACCTTTTTTAATAGGCGAATCCGAACGGCGTCCCGCAGTGTACCTCTTTGGGGAAAATTTTTTCAAATGACCATTGTGCCTCTCAAATGTCGCCAACATTAAGAGGTGATAAACACCGGTTTGTCTGATGTTTTTGCTAGGATTCGAACGCGTTCAGCGTCATAGGCAACAATGTCACGAATTCGATATTCATATTCAGGGCGAAGTATACCCACCCTAATTCACTAGCCGCACCCGGCCCGCACCTGAGCGGGCCGGGTGCGGCTAGTGAATTATAAATCAAAACATGTCATTTTTTACAACCTACTAAACACCTCCTAAATGTTCATTGATTAACTCCACTTTTACCTAATGATCAGGTTACCTTCATAAATTTGGATTTAATGATTGGTTTTTTTCTTCTTATTGCCCATTCTTCTTTGATTTGCCATACCTTTGGCAGAAAGTATTAAGTCTCATTGCATGTTTAAATACAAACAACAAATTATGTGACATTCATTGCCCCCAAAAAATGATCTTATCTTTTCAATTCAAGTATGTTGCATGCATATAAAATGTTTTTGTCCAAACTTTTGCTTTTTGGGGGTCAGTGGACTACTTTGTGATGATGTTTGAATGCCCTTATGGAATAACCTTGAAAAGATGTTCACATAAATAGGGAACAAAATAATAAAAACTAAAGTGAGCTTTGATGATAATCACCATTTTGGCAACTATGTAATTTGGGAATTTCTGCCCTAAAAGAAGTAATGAAGGCAGTGAAAAAATATTATAAAATCCTTACACTCGAGTCAATTCTAAATCGTCTTCTTAAATATGTCACTATTCAACGTATACCTTTATATTGTTGAATACTAGTTAATGAACATAAACTGATCATCATTACCTAAAAGTGAAGTTAATCAATGTAAATGTTCATTCAAATCAATCAATTAATCAATGTAAATGTTCATTAAAATGTTCAAAGGTGTATAATATGTTGTTAAACATGGCATGTATTGATTTATTATTCAATATTAAAATGTTATGGTATCTCTTATTCTGTATTTCAACATTACTATGGTTTTGATAATGGATTATTTGAAGTTTTAAGTATAATTGCATTATTCTCACAATTTTAGAGCTTTCCATATCAATCGCAGATTGTTTGCTTTCACCACGGATTGGGTAACCATCCCAGATTTATTTACAATTTAAATTTATTTTGTAAAATACAAACAAGTTTTATTATATTGTAAACAAGTGTAATTATATATGTAGTCATCATTAAAATATATGAATATTTAAAATTAATGTATTATGCAGTTTATATAGTAGAACAAACTGTTTGTATGCAAATTGAACTAAAAATTCATACTCATTGTAATGCATCTTATTGAAATTCTAGCGCCAGTATTGGCAACTGCTTGATAAGGGAGAGTTAATTTGTCAAATGTTTACTTGCTTTTATAAAAGCAAGTAAACAGCTGCACTTTTTACCCAAGATTATTTTGTAAAGGGTGATTTTTTTGAGGTTAGGATTTTCATGCATTAGTATTTGACAGATCACGTGGGATTTCAGACATGGTGTCAAAGAGAAAGATGCTCAGTATGCTTTGACATTTCATCATGAATAGACTTACTAACGAGCAACGCTTGCAAATCATTGAATTTTATTACCAAAATCAGTGTTCGGTTCGAAATGTGTTCATTCACCGTAACTTTGCGTCCAACAGCATCTTTGAAAAAATACGGTCCAATGATTCCACCAGCGTACAAACCACACCAAACAGTGCATTTTTCGGGATGCATGGGCAGTTCTTGAACGGCTTCTGGTTGCTCTTCACTCCAAATGCGGCAATTTTGCTTATTTACGTAGCCATTCAACCAGAAATGAGCCTCATCGCTGAACAAAATTTGTCAAAATTTGAACACATTTCGAACCGAACACTGATTTTGGTAATAAAATTCAATGATTTGCAAGTAATATGCAATAGTGTGACTATTTCTGCCAACCACTAGTCTATACGCTCTCTTTTTCTCTAGCAGGAGGGACACAAGACAAAAATTATTGGTCTGGTAAACGAATATTCGTTTGCGGCAATCGAAGCACTTTTGCAATTAAAAAGTTTTTAGCTTTACAACAAAAGAAAGGTCCTTTTACCGTAGGCGAAGCTGCCAAAGGGTTTACAATAAACAACGTTTATGGCTAAAGTTTTATAAGTTGAAGCGAAACCTCGCATGGTTACAATAAAAGCAAAACTTCGTAATAAAAGTGTTTTGTTTTTCGTAAAAAAGTTTCTGTAGCAGGAGAGACACAAGACAACAATTATTGGTCTGGTACACGAATATTCGTTTGCGGCAATCGAAGCACTTTTGCAATTAAAAAGTTTTTAGCTTTACATCAAAAGAAAGGCCCTTTTACCGTAGGCGAATCCGCTAAAGGGTTAACAATAAACAAAGTTTGTTACGTTCAATAACGCTACGTTTATGGCTAACGTTTTATATGTTGAAGCGAAACCTCACATGGTTACAATAAAAGCAAAACTTCGTAATAAAAGTGTTTTGTTTTTCGTAAAAAAGTTCCAAGCGTGTGGAAACCGCCTGGGGCAACCTTTTATCGTAGGCGATTTTTATCGTGCCGGTAAAGGGTTTACAATAATCAACGTTTGTTACGTTCAATAACGCTACGTTTATTGCTAACGTTTCATATGTTGAAGCGAAACCTCACATGGTTACAATAAAAGCAAAACTTCGTGATAAAAGTGTTTTGTTTTTCGTAAAAAAGTTCCAAGCGTGTGGAAACCGACTGGGGCAACCTATTATCGTAGGCGATGCCGCTAAAGGGTTTACAATAAACAAAGTTTGTTACATTCAATAATGCTACGTTTATGGCTAACGTTTTATATGTTGAAGCGAAACCTCACATGGTTACAATAAAAGCAAAACTTCGTAATAAAAGTGTTTTGTTTTTCGTAAAAAAATTCCAAGCATTTGGAAACCGACTGGGACAACCAACTGCTTAGAGTATGTCTATGCTGAGTTACTGTAATATTGCCGTGTAAATGAGTATCTATTACGAGGTGCAGAGATATTCCTAATCTTAGCTCAGCCTTATGGATGTACCAGTCCTTTGGAGCCCTTGTGGGTTGTTGAAGAGTTTTCTGTAATCCTTCCAAGCGCTACTGTGGACCACCATGGCGGTCGCTGTTTGCTTCGTGGTCTGATTGTAGGAAATGCAGACTTAAACGAGTCGTTTAAGGCCATTCGTAATCCGCTCAATCATCATATCCATGTTCCACACAGCTGCCACTTCTTTTTTTTAGTAAATGAAAAATTTTAATGAAATTTTAAACGGAAAGTTTTTGGTTTTTTTTTTTACATTTGTAGCCTATTTTCTTAGCAATTCCAACTAAGTTCACTAAAATTCGTTTTGGCCTAGAGATTTCTTGGTAATCCACATACAAATTTAATGATATTTTTAATCAGCACTAAAAAAATTGTTCAGTCAGCATATCACACTTGACATTTCACAGTTCATGGTTTATGGTGGTGATGTTGCAACTGGCATACATTGTCAAGTAGCTTATTATGAAGCGTTTTGTCTGTATTTTTCCATTCTGGTCTGTGTTGTGTGCAACACTCGTATACGTGTTGAGATTAATGGATTACTAATCTGTGATATCCTTTTTACTGCAGTTGACGTTGTTTTTTTTTTGTTGTCGTTGCAGCAATTATGACGTATGTATGAAACGTAGGACAAGGCAAAGAGCAATGAATAGACATTTGAATTTGTGACGTATATTTGGTATGTCCATCCCCACACAACACTCTCGCAACACGGGGGAGAATTATAAAAGTGGGTGATGAGCAAGCGTGGGCAGGAGGGTAAAAAGGGTGTAACACACATTTACGCTGTATTACTAGGGTGGGGATCTTCCATTCATGTCTTGTGCAGAGATTTTGTGTGGTGGCCATAGACCACATTTAATTGAAAGAACCTTCAAACGAGGACAAATGATTATGAAAATTCAATAACCAAATCAAAATGACTAACATTGCAATTATATCAGATACACAAAGGTGAGCAGCTGTGATATATGGACAAATTATTGCCATGTAGACAAATTTAAAAGGTATAATGACAAAGGCTCATAAACTTTATTAAGGTCGTAAATATTAACATAAACACGTGGTGCTTTCCATTTGTATACTTACACAAGACTCTAAGGATATGTGGAAAGGGGAAATTCACTACAGAAGTCACTGAGATTTTTGAAAAGTGCTTTCGTTTTAATCAAAACACATTTTTTTGATTTTTTTAGATTTTTTTTTATTAAATTATTCACTGCTATTCTTTAGTTTACTGTTGATTTTTTTTCTTTCACACCTTTTCTTTATGTATGCCGCCGAAAAACTAAAAGTTCTCTGTCAAAATGCTGCTCCTTTAACTTTTTACCCAATCCAAAATATGGTTGATAAAGGACTTTGGTTGATAAACAAGGATGCTTTTGCTTGGATGATGGTTTGTTAAACATCTACAGCACAGAATCCAATCTTTGAGTATTGCTCATGCTCTTCGGGGTTCTCCTGCTCTCTCTCTCATTTGTTTGTGTGGCTCTCGATTTCCATTTCTCTCTCTCTCTCTCTCTCACTCTCTCTCTGTTCAAGAATAATGACATTAGCCCCCATCCATTGAAATGAAATGTGCTTGTCCCATGGTTCAAACTTGAATCTTAGCTGGCATGCTGTGCTTGTAATGTGCTTGAGTTTTGGCAACCACCATTGTTTGTGTGTGACCTACATTCTCTATCGTCATTCTTAGTTTTTGCAATGGAATGTGTAACCTGTTAGCATTCTAAGAATTGCGTTAGGGTAGGATTTTCGATAAGCTATTGACGATGTAGGTATTTCAGTGTCAATGTCCATTTTTCAGCCTTCTTTGAGATATTGGTAAATTGAAAACTGAAAGGATGAAAACAAAATCACAAATTAATGGTGAATACTTTTTAAGAATTAAGATTAAAGTTCGATAAAAATTTTATTAAAAAATTTGTTGTAAAAATCGTATCTCTTGTATAACAAGTAAAAGTAGATTAAGTTCTGTCATGCCAAAATTTGGAAGGCAGATTATTTCCTATGTTATAGACTGACAGCTATACTTAAAGCAAAATAAAATACGTTTACATTGATCATTAAAACCTGTTTTAATTGCTCAATCAATGTCTGTTTTCACTTTATAAAATCAGATGAGGAGTAAATTGGGATTTACGTAAGGATATCGACAGGATCCAAACTACTCACTATACCAAGTTTCGTCGAAATCGGATAATAAAAACATCTGTGTCAAAAATCTTAAAAGAGTATCTATATACAAATGTTGTCTTATGTGGGCAATATTCAATACGGAGGTTCAGGAATCTAGTGAATTACTGATTTAGTCAAATGATAAATGTGTCATCTATGCCTTTTTATTCAGATATGGTCCGATCTAAACCGTATTGGGCGGGGATGTCGAAACGTCCAAAAAAACTGAATATTCTAAATTGTTTCGCTGTCTTAGGTGATCTTCGTCGCCACGCTTCTATCAGGATACTCCTCCCTTAAGAAAAGGTCAACATCACCGCGGTACCCTGTACATTCTTGATCATCCTGCAGAGGACATAGTCGCTCAAACGCCGATGCCATACCAGACATCCATAGGTGAGAATCGGCCGAGCAACCGCCGTAAACAGTTTGTGGGCAAGAATCACACCCGAGTATTTGACTTCCGGAGAGAGCGGCAGCTTTACCCCATCTAGAATAGTCTCTAGTGTCCTAGTAGGCGTGGTCCTTATCGCTTCGCCTATGTCAAGACAACATGTTCTCTGAGCCTGTTGTATGGTCCTTACGTTGCACTTTATTTCCGTAGCAGTCCACCAAACTACTGCGGCGTAAGTAAGTATTGGTCTAATCTCGCTCCTGTGAAGCCATTGGACTATCCTTTGATTCAGACCCCATTTCGAGCTTACGGCCCCTCTACATAGTGTCCACCATCTGTGCGCCTTCTCAATACGCTCAGTACGAGAGATCGATTTAAGAAGGAGAATCTGGACCGATCAAATTGAAGAGGGATCTCGAAGCGCCTAACTCAACTCACTGTCCCAAGTTTCGTCGAAATCGGATAACAAATGCGCCTTTTATGGGCCCAAGACCTCACATCGCCGGATTGGTCATATAGGAGTCAAATTGAAGAAGGTTGTCGAGTGGCCTAACACAACTCGCTGTCCCAAATTTCAGCAAAAGCGGATAATAAATATGGCTTTTATGGGTCGAAGGCCTTAAATCGGCTGATCGGTCTATATGGGGACTATATCAAGATATTGTCCGATATAGCCTATCTTCGAACTTAACCTGCCTTTGGATAGAAGAAGAATCTGTGCAAAGTTTCAGCTCAATATCTCTATTTTTAAGGACTGAAGCGTGATTTCAACAGACCGAGGAAGGAACAAAAATGAGTTTCCCAAAAGATGTTTGTGTTTGTTGTTATGGGCATCGTTGGATAAAGTGGGTTTTAATAAGGGAAGTAAGACTTAAATCGTCTTAAAGAGCCCTGTTCAAATTGAGACGTGTGCTTTAAAACTTACTCTAGTTGTAATGGTTGTTAAGCACCATTATCCATTTGACATCTCCGCTGATGATATTTCTTGGTCGAAATTGAAATCGCGACATGGGAAATGCTTCTAGCAACAACACACTTCAGCTGACTTTTAAATGTTTTTCGCTATACTATTCTTTGAATGTAAGCATTGAACAATGGCCTAAAGCCGGACAATATCCTACAAAGGAATCTCAATATTCCAAATATGTATCAGCAACAATTGATACCTGGGAACGATTAGACAATGAGTTCTTTTCGACGCTCCAAATTGAAACTTTGAGAATAAGTAGGCTGGACTTTGGAACTTCATTATTTTATAGAATAAGGTAATGATTTTGATAAGTTGATAATGCTATCAAATGTGCCCTTTCCTATATCTGACATCAAGTTTCGAGATATCTTTCACCACTTTGTCTATCCATCGGGCTTTTGGTCTTCCCGGTTTGCGTGCAGGAGCTTCTTCATTCATTCTGACAACATGACCTAGCCACCGCAACCGTTGTATCCTAAAGCCGCCATACAGCTCATGCAGTTCGTGGTTCATACGAAACCGATACTCTCCATCAATGCTAACTGGTTCATTTACAAAGAATCTTTTTCTCAAACACTCCAAGCACTGCCTCGACTGCTTTCACAAGTACCCATGCCTCAGAACCATGAAACAACACGGGTAGTATCAGTGTCTTGTATAGTGTTATCTTCGTCTGTCGAAAGATGACCTTGTTTCTAAACTGCTTACTCAATCCAAATTAGCATGTGTTTGCCAGTATTATTCATCGCTTTATTTCAAAACTGGTGCCATTTGTTTTGGTTATGGCGGTGCCCAGGTAGATAAACTTTCTGACTATTTCATTTTCATTTCTGGCTATTCTATTTTCTTTATCTGATCGGTTGTACAAGGCGTTTTGGGAGTTGATACCATCCATTTCGTTTCATCTCCATTTACTGTCAGATCCATTTTCACTGATTCCCTTTTAATTCCCTCAAAGGCTGCAATTACTACTTCAGGTGACCGACCCATGTTATCGATGTCGTTGGCATAGGCGAGTAGCATATTTTCTTTGGGAGTAGTGTGCCATGCCTATTCACACCTGCTTCTCGTATAATCTTTTCCAGCATGCTATCAAAGAGATCACACGATGAACTGTTTTCTAGTCTTAATACTCGTTTGGTATTTCATGGTTTGGAGAGATTCTTTCTATTCTTAATGAGGAACGTGTGTTAACAAGTGTCGTCCTGCGGAGTCTCATTAATTTTGCAGGGATGTTCAACTCAGACATGGCTTTGTAGTCAACAAAGAGATGGTAAGAGCTGTCCTTCTTGGGTCTTTTCCAGGATTTGGCGCAGTGTGAATATCTGGTCTAGGGTGGATTTACCAGGTCTAAAGCCGCATTGATAGGGCCCAATTTAGGTTTTAATCTTTCACAAAGTATGCTCGAGAGTATTTTGCATGCGATGGGGAGGAGACTTATTCCCCAATAGGTGGCACATTACCTCCTGTCTCCTTTCTTGCGTACGGGACAGAGTATGCTGAGGTTCCAATCATTGGCATGCGTTCTTCGAGCCAGATTGCGCAGACAGGCTGATGCATACGCCTTATCAGCGTGTCGCCTCCGGGCATAAATAGTTCATCGGATAACCCGTCGGCACCTGCTGCGTTGTTCTTCTTCAGTCGGGTCTCTGCTCATTCTGACTAGGAGGTAAACATTTTTTTCCATCATCAGTGATTGGTTCAGCGGTACCACAGGGTCCTCTTCGCCACCATCATCGGATGCCAGCAGCTGGGAGAAGTGTTCATTCCACATACCAAGCACACTATCTGTATCATTTGCTAGATTTCCATTTTTATCTCTGCAGCAGGATATGGCTGCACCAAAGTCATCGGTTGGATGTAAATTTTCTTTGCTAAAATTTTTGAACTTCATTCTGACTCCTGTACATCTCAATTCGCTCGCACTCACATCTTCCGTTTCCTTTTTCTTTCCATCTAACACAAAGTTCAATTTATTTGCTTGCTCTTGATCTGGTTACAACCAAATGTCTATGTGAATTTTTATACTCTCCACCATAGGATGGGGGGTATACTAATTTCGTCATTCTGTTTGTAACTACTCGAAATATTCGTCTGAGACCCCATAAAGTACAAAATTTTCTTGATCGTCGCGACATTTTATGCCGTTCTAGCCATGTTCGATTGGAATGAAATTTTGCGCGACGTGTTTTGTTATGATATCCAACAACTGTGCCAAGTACGGTTCAAATCGGTTCATAATCTGATATAGCTGCCATCTAAACCGATCGGGGATCTTGACTTCTTGAGCCTCTAGAGGTCGCAATTATTATCCGATTTGTCTGAAATTTTGTGCGACGGATTCTCTCATGACCATCAACATACGTGTTTATTATGGTCTGAATTGGTCTATAGCCCGATACAGCTCGCATATAAATCGACCTCTTTTACTTCTTGAGCCCCTAAAGGGTCAATTCTTATTCGGATTGGCTGACATTTTACACAGGTCTCCAACATATAATTTAATTGTGGTCCAAACCGGACCATATCTTCATATCGCTCTAATAGCAGAGCAAATCTTTTCTTATATCCTTTTTTGCCTAAGAAGAGATGCCGGGAAAAAAACTCGACCAATGCGATCCATGGTGGAGTGTATATAAGACTCGGGCCGGCCGAACTTAGCACGCTTTTACTTGTTTTATGTTTAAATCTGGTGCTACTAACTACCATGTTTTTGCCACGGCAAAATCTATCAGCCTTAATCCATTGCTGGACGTTATCTCATGGAGGCCTAATTATCCGACTGTTGGACTACAGATACTTCCCTTTCCTATCTTAGCATTAATATATCCCAAAACGATTTTAGTATCATGTGAGGGGCAGTGGTCGTTTTTCTTTATGCGCTCGCAGAAAGTACCTGAGTCCCCTCGTCCTGGTTTTCCGTCGCGACGTTAGCAAAAATGCATCTTTCGATGTCGCGGCCCGCTTGCTCCGAGAATCCGACGCTTACCTCAAGCTATCCCTAACCTGGGAACAGACGCTGATATGGGCCTTTGGATATTTGAAAACGCCAATAACAAACCTTGTCATTTCGAATATCATGACTCCTCACTCTCCTCGCGGAATCGCTGACTGCCCGCGGCCGCATTTGCAGCTACGAAGCTTTTCATTGTGAACAACCTGTGGACGCGCCCGATAGCTTTCAGCTAAGTTTTCCGTGATAACGATGAACACCAAACAATTCGGAGCTCAAAGTTCCAGCCCGTGTGGTAAATGCAAATTTTGCCCATAAACACTAAGGAACAGTGGCAAACTTCTCACATATCTGTGAGTGCAGTCCGATACAAGTTAAAGCTCAATGATAAGGTGCCTCATTTTTATAGCCGAGTCCGAAAGGCGTGCATCAGTGTGACACCTCTTTGGACAGAAGTTTTACATGGCATAGTACCTCACAAATGTTGCCAGCATTAGAAGAGGAAAACCAACGCTGAAAATTTTGTATGACAGAACATTCGTTCCACTTGCTGAACTCGGAATAGATATCCAGACGCCTCGATCATCTGGACTCCTTCTTGTTATATTAGCTTCTCGAATATCTTCTATTCTCTTTTAACCCGGACTGCGTCGACCCACAAGGCTTCTGGCTAACCAAGTTTATTGACCCCATCGTCTGCTTTCTCATTCACAGTTACTCCGCTATGACCCGACACCCAAACGATGAGGATCATGCCATCCTCAGAGAAGGCATTAATATCCTTCTTACACTCTATCCATTTCCCAACCTTTTGAGATATATGTATGTCAACTTCTTGACATCTTCTTCTATCTTTCTATCATATAAAAATGAAATTATTACGCTTTGTTTGTTTGTCTGTTCCGTATAAACTCAAAAACGGCTCCACCGATTTTCATGAAATTTTCACAGATGGTAGAGTTTGGGCCCCCGGTGAAAATAGGGTTCTACATTTTTTGATATCCGAAAACCGGATATAAAAAAAAAAATCCGGACCTTCCCCCAAAAACACGAAATTGGTATAAAATTTTTGGTCAAAAAACCCGGGGGGACGCCCCATCCCAAAACCCATCCGGACGGACATGTTTATCGATTGGAACAATATGGGTATCAAATAAAAGGTATTTAAGAGTAGAGTACGAACTTGGTATACAAATTTCGCCCAAAGTGTTCGGGAGGTACCCCCGCCCCCAAAAAATCCCCCAAAAGGACTCTTTCACCACTTTGAGCAATATGGGTATCAAATGAAAGGTATTTAAAAGTAGAGTACAAATCTGGTATAAAAATGTATTCCTTGGTGTCTGAGGGGCCTCCCCACACCGCAAAATTTGGTATCCTTATTTAAGGTGGGATTTCCAGAGGGGCCACTTCACCTCCAAAGCCCGCCAAATGGAAATATAAACCAATAATGACAATATGGGGTTCAAATGAAAGGTAAATGAGACTAGCGCACCAATCTGATATGTGGGGGTCCACTCCACCCCCGAAAATACCACCATACCTGATGCATTTACTCACCATAACAATATAAGGCTCAAATATAAGAAATTTGGGAGTAGAGCACCAATATGATATCCATATTGGGGCGAAATATCTGAAGGGCCTTACCAGCGCCACCAAACAGCACTTTTTTCATGACCGTGCTAATAAAGGGTTCACTTAAAATATGGAAGTGAAAGAAGTCGCAGCGAAGTGGGCCCTGTCCAGCTAGTATGAACATAAAGTTCGAAGCAGACGGGTACATATCGTATTTAAATACTTCTCTATGCCACAATTGAGTTTGCTTTAGTCAAACTTTAGTTTTAAATTTACCTCAATATTAATTTTGCAACATTCTGTTGACTAACTGCCTTATTGTGGGCCAACATTTAAATTTATTTTCGTTCATTATAAGGCTCTTGAGTAACCAGTGTTGCCGTCTATTTCTTATTTTTGAAGTGAAGATGTCTTACAGAGCGATTTTCACTAATAGAATCTTATCAACGACCGCATTTATGTGTGTGGGACCCTGCTTGCAATGGGTCGGTTGGGTTGGTTTGCGAAATTATAAGGTTTTGTTTTCGGCCACTTCAGTCTGGCATGGATTTCTTTGACCTCATCATTGTTATTATTGTTGTTGTTGCTGCTGTTCTTACTGCTGTTTGAAACTCAACATAAAATTAAATGTTTTGTTTTCTTGTTTTTATCCATGTCTTTCTTCCTTTGGCCCTCGTCTGCCTTCAAAAGCCCGAATCATTATTCTGTTGATGATGAAGTTTTCAAAAATCGTCTACCACCAAACCTTAAACAAAAAGTTCAAATTCCTTTTTAACATTTAAAGATGCGATTGAGGGTTTAGTTTTTTGTTTGGATTGTTTGGAAGCATATTCAGGTTTTGAATTTCATGTTTTTTGCTGCTCGCTTTTTTGAGTTGTTGTTGTTGTGGCTTTGGTTCATTTGGGCAATGTGGTTCATGTGCATGAAAATGTGTGCGTGTGAATGAGGAAGGTTGTTAGACGGCGAGGACTTTGCGATTTCAATGTGAACAAGGTCAGCCTTTGGTGGTTGGAGGTTTTTTGATTTGCTCTCTCACTCTCGTCTCTTTCTTTCTCTCTCTCTCTCTTTATCGGAAAGGTCGTTTATGCGCATGCCTTAACATTGAAAGGTGTTGAACAAAATGAGAATGCATGCTTATGCTTTGACAGCATAAAAAGGAAAGAGTGTTGTTAAGTGGTTCTTAGTTAAGCACTAAATTCAAATATTGGTTGCCCAAAAAGTAATTGCGGATTTTTTAAAAGAAAGTAAATGCATTTTTAATAAAACTTAGAATGAACTTTAATCAAATATACTTTTTTTTACACTTTTTTTCTAAAGCAAGCTGAAATTAACAGCTGATAACTGACAGAAGAAAGAATGCAATTACTGAGTCACAAGCTGTGAAAAAATTTGTCAACGCCGACTATATGACAAATCCGCAATTACTTTTTGGGCAACCCAATATTTGCAAATCATGTAATTCTCACAAGAATAGTAAATTTTTCCCTCCAATTTTGTCATCTGAAAAATAGAATGAATGCATTTTTGTTTACACTTAAGTGAATACATCGTATGATAATTGCTAAATTTTAGATAATGGTCGAAAATTTAAAGTCAAACCGCTTGGCAGCAAAATGTAAATTATTTCTCACCAGAGGAAAAAAATATCCACCAGAGAATTTGTATCCCTCTCCATAGTAAATTATTATCGATTATCACAAACGCAGTTTTCGCTCGAATTTTCGTATTTGGAACATAATTTTCGAAGTTTCTTAAAATTTCAGATATTACTTTTAGGCCTCGAGTGGAATTTCTGGTTACTAGCTGAACGGGGCCTATAAATTCGTTCGGAGGGTTTAGGGTCATTTACGATTGGATGTTAGATGTACTCCATTCTTAACAGACTTTGTTTCAGCCCTATATTCTCATGATGTCCGATTAAGGGGTGTTTCAGGGCCAGACACTTGGCCCTGAAAGAAATATAAGCATCGTGCTCTCTCTCAAATACCGTTTCTTTGAACCCAATATTGTTATTGGTTTAAGGGGAGTTCTTAGGATGAGACGTCCCCCAAACACTTGGCCCCAAAATCTTATATATAATATTCAATTTGTGTTTGTTTGTCGGTTTGTTCTGTATAGACTCAAACACGGCTGAACCGATTACCTTGAAATTTTTACAAATTGTGTTGGTTGATCTGGAAGGAAACATAGGCTATATAATTTTTTGATATTGGGAGGGGGGCGGACCCTCCCCCTTGCCCCAAAAGTACTGGCAAAAAATAAAAGTGGACCGATCGGGACAATATGGGATTCAAATGAAAGGTATTCAAGAATAGAGTACGAATTTCATAATAAAAGTTGGGTCCAAGTACCTGGGGTGCCGCCCAGCCCCTAAACCCTTTAAAATAGGTTTATTTGATGATCTTGACAATATGGATCTCAAAAGAAAGGTATTCAGGAGTAGATTACGAAAATGGTCAGGAAGTAGGAATAGGCTTTATAATTTGTTGATAATAGGTTTATTTGATGATCATGACAATATGGAACTTAAATGAAAGGTATTTAGGAGTAGATTACGAAAATGGTCAGGAAATAGGAATAGGCCTCATAAGTTTTGATAATGGAAGGGGTCGGACCCTCCGCCGCTACCCCAAAAACACCACCCAAAATCTAAAGTGGACCGATAAAGACAATATGGGTATCAAATGAAAAGTATGCAGGAGTAGATAACGAATCTGGCATACAAATTCATGTCGAAGTATAGAGGGTCACGAAACCCCACGAAACATAGGCTATATAATTTTTTGATATCGTGAGGGGGGCGGACCCTCCCCCTTACCCCAAAAGTACTACTTAAAAATAAAAGTGAACCGATCAAGACAATATGAGATTCAAATGAAAGGTATTCAAGAGTAGAGTACGAATTTCCCAAGTACCTGGGGGGCCGCCCCAGCCCCAAAACTCCTTAAAATAGGTGTATCTGACGATCATGACAATATGGATCTCAAAAGAAAGGTATTCAAGAGTAGATTACGAAAATGGTCAGGAAGTAGGAATAGGCTTTATAATTTGTTGATAACGGAAGGGGGCGGTCCCTCCACCGTTACGCCAAAAACACCACCCAAAATCTAAAATGGACCGATAAAGACAATATGGGTATCAAATGAAAAGTATGCGGGAATAGATAACGAATCTGGCATACAAATTCATGTCGAAGTATAGGGGGTCACCCCACCCCCCCAAAAAACGACCAAAATGGGCACATTAGCCAATCACGGATATATGGAACTCTGTTTGTTTGTTCCGTATAGAGTGAAAAACGGTAGAACCGATTTTCTCGAAATTTTCGCATATTGTGTAGGTTAGTCTGGAAGGGAACATAGGCTATATTTTTCGATATCGAAAGGGGGACAGAACCTCCCCCTTATACCAAAAACACAACCTAAAATCAAAAGTGGACCGATCGGGACAATATACATGCCAAATGAAAGGTATTGGAGAGTAGAAAACGAATATGGTATTAAAATTTGAGCCTAAGCATCAATCGGGCCGTCCCAACCCCAAAACTCCCCCAAACAAACATATTGGACGTTCATTTCAATATGGGGCTTAAACGAAAGATTTAAGAATCTGGCATACAAAAGCAGATCGAAGTATTGGGGATCACGCCACCCCTCAAAAACACCATTAGACCCATTATGACTACTTGGCTGAACCGACTTTCTAAAAATTTTCATAGATTGTCTACGTTTGTCTGGAAGGGAACAAAGGCTATACAATTTTTAAATATCGGGTGGAGGCGGAACCTCCCCCTTACCACAAAAACGCCACCCATATCCGAAAGTGGCCTCATGGGCACAATAAAAGTATTGGATACCAGAAAACGAATATGGTATTAAAATTTGGGTCCAAATATGCAGCGCTTTGTCCAATGTTTTCGTTAGGATTCAAACGCGTTCAGCGTCATAAGCTACAATGACACGAATTCGATATCCGCATTCAGGGCGAAGTGTCCCCATCCTAAAAATATATTACAGAGTTAAAGAAGGCGCAGCGGAGCGGGCCCCGTTCGGCTAGTTTGTTATAAAATTCGTTTTTTAATCTCAAATACCTTTCATTTGACCCCCATATTGCCATGGTCGATGAATTTGTACTCTTTGTTGGATGTTTTGGTGGAAGAGCGGTACCTCAAATACATGGTCCCACATTTGGATATCAGATTTGTATTATACTCTCTAAAACTTTTATTTGAGCCCAATATTGCGATGGTCGGCAAATTATTGCTGTTTGTGAGGGTGATTTGGAGAAGGGGTGGACCTCCAGAAACTTGGTCCCGCATTTGGATATCAGATTCATATTCTACAATTGGAAATCAGACACGTTTTCTAATCTTAAATACCTATCATTTGAGCCCCATATTGTCGTGATTGGTCTATATATATATTTGGGGGTTTGTTGGGGTGGGGCGGCCCCCCTAGGTACCCCATATGAAATTTGTAAACCACAAACCCCCAAATATATATATAGACCAATCACGACAATATGGGACTCAAATGATAGGTATTTAAGATTAGAAAACGTGTCTGATTTCCAATTGTCAGACCAAGTGTTAGGGGGACCACCCTAAACACCAAAACTCCCGTAAATCGGACTTATTTGTCAACCATGGCATATGGGACTCAAATGAAAGGCATTTGCAAGTAGAATATGAATCTGATATCTGAGCCATTGTAGCCTATGACGCTGAACGAGTTTGAATCCTACCGAAAACATCGGTACCCCATATGAAATTTGTAAACCAAATGTTTTTTTTAGGTTACTTTAAGAGAGCACACAAAATTTGGCTTTAATCGTTTCAACCATCTCTGAGATCTGGCGTTTCTGAAAATTAGGGTAAGGGGGGGGGGTCCGTCCCTCCCTTCAGATATTTTCGCCACGGGATCATTTTGCTCGGAATTATTCAGGCGTTTTTGAGTCTATAATGAACACACAAACAAACAAACAATCCGACAAACAAATACAAATTGATTTTATACCCTCCACCATAGGATGGGGGTATACTAATTTCGTCATTCCGTTTGAAGCATTTCGAAATATGTGCCTAAGACCCCATAAAGTATATATCGTCATGATATCGTCGATCTAGCCATGTCCGTGCGTCCGACCAACAATTGTGCTAAATTTGAATCTGTTCATAACTTGATATAGCTCCCATATAAACCGATCTCCCGATTAGACTTTTTGAGCTTCTGTAGAGCACCATTCTTATCTGATTTGGATGAAATTTTCATATGTCGTTTTGGTATGACTTCCAACAGCTGTGTCAAGTATGGTCTGAATCAGCCCATGACCTGGTTTTGCCATTTGGAAGATCATGCTACACAGGTGGATCAATGCTGGAGGACAGAATGGACTTGGGTGTCTACATAGAGAACCCAAGGACTGAGATCTGTATTCGACTGCATGAGCATAAAACGATCCTGCAGGCATAGATCCGGGCGATCACGGAATGCGTGAGGTGGTGTGGTGTTCACGCGAGAACGTCGAGTGTGAACATATTTGCGGACAGTAAACTGACCATCAGGGCAATAACAACCAGGACGCTAACGCTGTCACGTTTCAGAGGAAGGCACAATCTGCATTGTTTGGTTACAGGGTCTTAGCGGAGTAAGGGGGAATGAAAGAGCTGATGATTTCGCAGTAAAGGCCAGAGGAGTGCCGTCAATGAAATTGGCTAAACCGAAGCCTTTCGTGTCGACGCATTGCTAGTAAAGGACGTGGTCGACGAATGCGTATGTAACACTGAGGGACAGCGAAACGGTCTTTTGGACGGCAAAAAACCCTATCTGGAGATCTGGATTGTGAGAAGACGAATAGCCTCGAGTGAAAATAAGTAAGAAGGAGGTCTATATAGCTTTCGGTATCATAGCGGGACACTTAGGACAACTATCTCACTTATGCAAAACCGGTACGCCAAGTGTTAGCATGTGTAGGGCTTGTGGGGAAGATGATGAGACGTTGGGGCATTTCCTATAGCATTGCCGCGGTTTTCGCAACTAACAAACACCGCTACATAAATGGCGGCACAATTCCAGACATGAACCAACTTAGGGGAGTGGTATGGAAAACAATTAAGGATTGTTTCCTGTATGTTTTGCCTTCCTCACTAGCTTGGAGGCCACCGTACCGCAGAGGTTAGCATGTCCGCCTATGACGCTGAACACTTGGGTTCGAATCCTGGCGAGACCATAAGAAATAATTTTCAGCGGTGGTTTTCCCCTTCTAATGCTGGCAACATTTGTGAGGTACTATGCCATGTTAAACTTTTCTTCAAAGAGGTGCCGCTCTGCAGCACGCCGTTCGGACTCGGCTATAAAAAGGAGGCCTCTTATCATTGAGCTTAAAACATGAATCGGACTGCACTCATTGATATGTGAGAAGTTTGCCCCTGTTCCTTAGTGAAATGTTTATGGGCAAAATTTGCATTTTTACTAGCCGTTGCATTTCCGACATGGGTGGCGGAGTCGGAGAGTCGTAAGGCAGATAAAGTGATGCCAGGTATGATTCACCGTCTTTCTGATTCACCACTGTTGCATCCGATATTGACAACTCTGGGGAAAATGTATGATTTAAATTTCTATGACAAATAACGCAGTTCCTTGGCCGAGCACTTTTGTTGGCATAGAATAATTGGTAGTTGATATGGTTCTGTCCAGAAACATTGTTCCAAATGCAATATGAATCTTTCACTTGCTGATTTTCTCCATTAGAGCATGTGTAGCTGTCTCGCTCCGATGGAGATTTACCTGGATGACCTCAATCATTGGTCCTCCATTCAATGAGCTTCTTGGGAGTGTTTGATGGGCTCATCGTCCGCTCCCTATTCTTTAGGCTGGAATGACTTTCCGGTCACTGCACTTCCAGATGTTATCGTAGTAGGTTCTTTGTCTATCCTAGTCTTCCGAATCTTGATTAAGTCGATAATGGTTCCATCATCGGGTCTCTGTTCGTAAGGCTGTGTTGAGTCTCTCGCCCTGCACTGCCTTATGTTTTAATACTAAGATCTTTGCTTAACCTAGTCTTCCCATTATTGGGACAGTCGTTAATGGTCTCATCGTCAGTTCTCTGTTTGTTTGGCGGTATTGAATTACCAGCCTCTGCATGGCCTAAAGTCTCAATATGAGGGTTTTTGCCTATTCCAATGTTGAAAAATACAGCTTTGCTCCCGCAGTGCGCCATGTCTTTACTCTTAGCCAAACTTGGCACAAACAATGGTGACTTGTCCCACTATGGTGATGCAGTTTAACCAAAAAATTACTACAAGTTAAAAATTAAGCAGACTTTTTGTTATTACCACAAGGTTATGGCTGTTTTAAATAAACATTTTCTCTGAGTCTATGACAGACTGTGTAAATATAATAAAAGCATTTAAAATCATACTCTCTTGGGCTTTTCTTGAATCGATATCTGGTAATGAATGGTATAATCTTTTATAAGCTCTGCATATTAAAGTTTCCGTTTGCCATTTATGCGCACTAAATTACCTTAAGTGCAGTTAATTTGTTACTACCTACGCGCTAATGTGAAACTAGTAATGATTTCAAACACTTTGTTATACCCACCACCATAGTATGGGGGTATACTAATCTAGTCATTCCATTTGTAACCTCTCGAAACATTGATCTAAGACCCCATAGAGTATGTATATTCTTGATTGTCTCAACATTCCGCATCGATCTGGCTATGTCCGTCCATCTTTTGAAATCACGATAGAGGTCGAACGCGCAAAGCTAGCCGCTTGAAATTGTTCACTATTGATGTAGGTCGTTGGGGATTGCAAATGGGTCATATCGGTTCAAATTTGGATATAGCTCCCATATAAACCGATCTCCCAATTTAACTTTTGAGGCCCTGGAAGCCGCAATTTTTGTCCGATTTTGCTAACATTTTGCAGATAGTGTTCTGTGCTAAGTACGGCCCAAATCAGTCTATAACCTGATATAGCTCCCATAAAAAACCGATCTTCCGATTTGACTTCTTAAGCATTCACAAGCCGAAATTTGTGCCCGATTTGGCAGACATTCTGTTATGACTTCCAACAACTGCACCAAGTACAGTGGACAGTTTATAACCTGATGTAGCTCCCATATAAAACGGCCTGTCGATTATCCTTGTTTGGTTGCTAGGAGCTTTAATTTGTGCTGTTTTGATAGAAGTGTGGTATAAATTTATTTTGTATAAATTTTTAGAAGAATCCCAGGTGGTGGGTTCCCAAGATTCGACCCGGCCGAACCTAGCACGCTTTTACTTGTTTTTGCTTTCATCTGAGTAATATGTCCACTCGCATTAGTTGTAATTCTTTTATTGATATATGGTTGTTCATTAACACTTAATGAAAAGGCATGCCTTCGGTTTTAACCAAACAAAAACTGGATATTAGCATTTTTGACTTGATTGTACCTTCAAAAAAAACTTTGTGCGTGGAAAATTGAATGCAGATAAATATTTTTGTGTAATAGATTGTTACCTTTACTAAAGATATTGGACAGTGTCATTGGCTTTCCTTGCAATGCTGTCATGGTCGTTAGCTCAAAACTAAGTTAACGGGATGTGTTACACACAGGGCAAACTTCTCATATATCAATGAGTGTTGTCCGATTCCTTAATACGATTTTCATAGGCAAATTTGCAATTTGATGTGTTACATATTTAGTTTGACACTACATTTACTTTTTTTAGAGTAGTAAACGGAACTGAAATTATCTTCAGAAAGATGTAAACAAAAGACTTAAGACACGAACTCGATCTCGAAGACTTAAGACACGAACTCGATCTCAATGCAGCGGAACATTTAAAAGCTATGGAGTCTTACTATAAATAATTTGGGACGAGTGAAAAGAGAGAGCGAATACTTCAAAAAAAACTTACAAAACGTAGCATAACATTAAGATATTTTCTTTTATCCTTTTGATTCATAAAATACAAGAGTAGAGTTAATATGCATCTATTTTTTGTTTTTTTTTTTATAGGCACATCGATGAATATTTGGGATTTAGAGTCTTTTACATCAGTTTGCGGTAAGTAAAATTTCTTTGCTTTCGTAAAATATCATGTATCGAACAAGGTAAAATTTTGAAATTTATCAAACAACAACATAAAATGGCATTTTAGACTGGGCCAACAATATGAAACTACAGCGAAATATAGGCTAATATAGAACACCTTTTAAATATTTTTGTGGCAAAGATGTTAAGATGTGTAAAATATAATCCATTCTGAATTTCTTGACCATCTTTTAAATTTGTAGTGGTTACTGCCTTATCAATGACAATCGGTGGATGAATATATTGGGTTGCCCAAAAAGTAATTGCCGATTTTTTAAAAGAAAGTAAATGCATTTTTAATAAAACTTAGAATGAACTTTAATCAAATATACTTTTTTTACACTTTTTTTCTAAAGCAAGCTAAAAGTAACAGCTGATAACTGACAGAAGAAAGAATGCAATTACAGAGTCACAAGGCGTGAAAAAATTTGTCAACGCCGACTATATGAAAAATCCGCAATTACTTTTTGGGCAACCCAATATATGTTACTAGCTGGGCCAGGCTCCTGCGCCTTCTTTTACTTTATATGGAACAAAATTATCCCTTGAATAATTATTTTTGACAATTGAAGAGCTTTAGGTAAAATACCATGCTACGAAAATAGTATATGTATATCACTTAATTAACAGTTTAAGAATAAAATGCCTTTATCCGAATCCCATAAGATTCTTATTGGTCTATGAGTTCGCTCTACGGTTTTTGGGTCATCTAAGTTTGGATGTTAGATGTACTCCATTCTTGAAAGATTTTATTTGAGTCCAATATTGTCATGGGGATTTTGAGAGAGGGAAGGCCCCCAGGGTGATGGATGGAGGTTTTAGGGGTTGGTGTGAACCTCCAGAAACGTGGTCCTGAATTTCGTGCTCTACTCCCAAAAATCTTTCATTTGAGCCCCTATTGCCATGATCGGTAAATATCTATCTCCGACTTAGGGGTGTTTTCGGGGGTGAGGTGGTCCCCAAGACACTTAGCCCTGAAAAGATGTCAGCATCGTGCTCTGCTCTCAAATACCATTTATTTTAACCCCATATTATCATTGGTTTATGAGGAGTTTATGGGATGAGGTGTCCCCCAAACACTTTGCCCCAATAGTGGTTATCAAATTCGTTTTCTAATCTCAAATACCTTTAATTTGACCTCCATATTGCCATAGTCGGTAAATTTGTTTTCTTTGGGGGGTGTTTTGAGGAAATGGGCGGTGCCCCAAATACACGGTCCCACATTTGGATATCAGATTCGTATTATACTCCCAAATACCTCGATTTAAGCCCCCTATTGCAATGGTCCGAAAATAATTGTTATTTGTGGGGTGTTTTGGGGAAGCGGTAGACCCCCAGAAAAGTGTGTATCAATTTCGAGCTTCCCCCCCCCCATATCTTTCATTTGAGCCCCACATTTACCTGGTTGGTAAATATGTCCAATTTAGGGGTGTTTTGGGGAGAGCGGTTGCCCTTAGCTTAGCTTAGCTCTGAAAATTAACCAGCATCGTGCTGTACTATCAAATATCATATTTAAACCCCATATTGCCATTGTCCTCAAAATTCGATATCAAATTCGTTTTCTAATCTCAAATACCATTCACTTAAACTCCTTATTGAAAACGCCAGCAAATATGTCCGGTTTGGGGTATGGGCCCTAAAAACTGTGAATATCGAGCTCCACAGTCTAGAAGGCCCAAATTGTGTTGGTTAGCTAATACGTCCACCTTGGGGGTGGGACGTCCCCTAGACAGTTGGTCCCGAATGTTGATGTCAGATTCATGGCCTACTCCCAAACACCCTTCATTTGAGCTCCATTTTTCCATAGTCGGCAAACCTTGGGGGATGGGGCGGCCACTCAGGGACTTGGCTTTGGAAACATATATCAGATACGTGGTCTCTTCTAAAATACCTCTTATTTGAGCCTCATATTGCAATGGTCAGCAAATACTTCCTATTTGGGTGGTGTTATGGGGGTGGGGTGGCCCCATAGACACTTTTCCCTAACATTGATATCAGATTCGTGCTTTACTTTCAAATACCTTTCATTTGAGTCCCATATTGCTTTGGTCGTAAATTTGTCTTGTTTGGGGGATGTTCTCCGAGATGGGCGGCCCCTAAAACACTTGGTCCGACATTTGGATGTCAGATTCGTGTTCTATAGGGTTGCCCAAAAAGTAATTGCGGATTTTTCATATAGTCGGCGTTGACAAATTTTTTCACAGCTTGTGACTCTGTAATTTCATTCTTTCTTTTGTCAGTTATCAGCTGTTACTTTTAGCTTGCTTTAGAAAAAAAGTGTAAAAAAAGTATATTTGATTAAAGTTCATTCTAAGTTTTATTAAAAATACATTTACTTTCTTTTAAAAAATCCGCAGTTACTTTTTGGGCAACCCAATACACTCAAATACCTTTTATTTAAGCCCTATATTGCCATGGTCAGTAAATAAGTCCTGTTTGGGGGGTGTTTTGGGGAAGGGGTGGACCCCCAGAAACTTTGTCCCAAATTTGGATATCATATTCGTATTTTATTCGCAAATACCTTTCATTTGAGTTCCATATTGCCATGGTCGGTAAATATGTCCGATTTAGGGGTGTTTTTGGGATTGGGGTGGTCCCCCAAACACTAGGTCCGTCAGATATGTTTTCTAATTGTAAATACCTTTCATTTGAGTCCCATATTGTCCTTATTGGTGTATATATATATTTGGTAGGTTTTGGGGTGGGGCGCCCACCCTAGGTACACCATCCGAAATTTGGATATCAAATTTTTGTTTGTAGATTACTATAAGAGAGCACACAAAATTTCGCTTAAATCACACCACACATCTCCGAGATCTGGCGTTTCTGAAAATTCGGGTAAGGGGGAGGGTAAGCACCCCTCCGAGAACTGGTGGTTTTAAAACAGTGTAAGGGGAGGAACTGCCCATTTTGGATGTTAGATTTACTTCCTTCTCTTGGTTTTGGTGGAGGATTGGAGTAGCCAAACTCTTTGCCCTGATAGTGGATATCAGATTGATACTCTACTCCCAAAAACTACATTTGAGCTACATATATGTGTGTGGTTTGGGGGGAGCTTATGAGGCAAGGCGTCCCCCGGCATTAAAACAGATATCAGATTTGAGCCCCTTTTTGCCATAGTTCACAAATATGTCCAGTGGGAGGGATATGTAGGGTGGGGCGGCCACCCATGCACTTAGCCCTGAAAAAATATTAGCATCGTGCTGATATTTGTGCCACAATTGCCATTGGTTTAGGGGGAGTTTATGGGGTGAGACACTTGGCCTCAAAACTGGATATCTAAATCGTTGTCTAGTATCAAATTCCTATTATTTAAGCCCCTTATTGCCATAGGCCACCGTATCGTAGAGTTTAGCATATCCGCCGATGACGCTGAACGCATGGGTTCGAATCCTGGCGAGACCATCGGAAAAAATTTTCAGCGGTGGTTTACCCCTCCTAATGTTGGCAACATTTGTGAGGTACTATGCCATGTAAAACTTCTCTCCAAAGAGGTGTCACACTGCGTCACGCCGTTCGGACTCGGCTATAAAAAGGAGGCTTAAACTTGAATCGGACTGCACTCATTGATATGTGAGAAGTTTGCCCCTGTTCCTTAGTGGAATGTTCATGGGAAAAATTTGCATTTTGTATTGCCATAGTAGGCAAACATGGCCGGTTTAAAGGGCGTTGAGGGGGCCGACCCTGAAATAATATCACCATCGTGCTAGAAAACGATTTTGTTTGAACGCCATAAAATCAGGCATTTTGAGCCCCATAATGTCAAGCAATTTGAAGGTGGCGATCAAGATATTCAGGGTTACGAGTTTCGTTCAGATCCACATAATGCTTATCTACAGTCAAAAGTCCTATTTCAAAGCTACCACTTGGGATGCCACATTTTTAAAGATCCGCAAATCCTGCTGTGTCCATCCCAATTTGAAGGTAAAAAGTGTACTCTACTACCAAAGACCTTTTATTGCTGTTCTATTCTATCCTGATCGGCCTTCATATATGATTTTTATATATGGGGGTATACTAATTTCGTCATTCTGTTTGTAACTACTCGAAATATTCGTCTGAGACCACATAAAGTATATATATTCTTGATCGTCGCGACATTTTATGTCGAACTAGCCATGTCCGTCTGTCCGTCCGTCCGTCTGTCTGTCGAAAGCACGCTAACTTTCGAAGGAGTAAAGCTAGCCGCCTGAAATTTTGCACAAATACTTCCTATTAGTGTAGGTCGGTTGGTATTGTAAATGGGCCATATCGGTCCATGTTTTGATATAGCTGCCATATAAACCGATCTTGGGTCTTGACTTCTTGAGCCTCTAGAGAGCGCAATTCTTATCCGATTGGAATGAAATTTTGCACATAGTGTTTTGTTATGATATCCAATAACTGTGGTAAGTGTGGTCCTAATCGGTCCATAACCTGATATAGCTGCCATATAAACCGATCTTGGGTCTTGAATTCTTGAGCCTCTAGAGGGCGCAATTCTCGTCCGATTTGACTGAAATTTTGCACATAGTGTTTTGATATCACTTCCAACAACTGTGCAAAGTATGGTCCTAATCGGTCTATAACCTGATATAGCTGCCATATAAACCGATCTTGGGTCTTGACTTCTTGAGCCTCTAGAGTGCGCAATTCTTATCCGATTGGAATGAAATTTTGGACGACGTGTTTTGTTCTGATATCCAATAACTGTGGTAAGTATGGTCCTAATCGGTCCATAACCTGATCTAGCTGCCATATAAACCGATCTTGGGTCTTGACTTCTTGAGCCTCTAGGGGATGCAATTCCGCAAGTCCGATTTGACTAAATTTTGCACATAGTGTTTTGACATCACTAACAACAACTGTGCAAAGTATGGTCCTGATCGGTCCATAACCTGATATAGCTGCCATATAAACCGATCTTGGGTCTTGACTTTTTGAGCCTCTAGAGAGCGCAATTCTTATCCGATTTCGCACAAATTTTTTACAACGGCTCCTCCCATGGCCTTCAACATACGTGTGCAATATGGTCAGAATCGATCTAAAGCTTGATACAGCTCCCATGTAAACCGATCTCCCGTTTTCGCTTCTTGAGCCCCGAATCGGACTATAACTTGATGTAGTGGCTCCTCCGTCCTTATTCATTTTCCTTTTTTGCCTAAAAACAGGTACAGCGCAAAGAACTCGACAGATGCGACCATGGTGGAGGGTATATAAGATTCGGCCCGGCCGAACTTTGCACGCTCTTACTTGTTAATAATTTGAAAAATTCCACATGTCCTGCTGAACGGCAGGACTTGACCCAGATATTTGGATCTTTATATCAACATTTGATTCGAACTCTACTGTCATAGACCTTTTTTTTAATTCCCATATTAAGCCGATTGAACTACACGTCCTATTAATGGGTATTAAGTGGGTGGTCCGGTGCCAGGCTCTATCCCAAATGTGTATACCAGACTCCCAAAGACTTTTTCATTTGATACCCATTTTGTGAAGTTGGACATTCATGCCCGTTGTGGGGGTTTTTGGGTTGGGAGGGCCCCGTAAACACCTTGGACCAAATTCTTATAACAGATGTGTACTCAACTTCCAAACACCAATCATTTGAAACCCATATTGTCCCAATCGGTAAATATATCCGACTCAGGAGTTTTAGGTGGTGAGGAGGCCCCTCAGACATCTAGGAATATTTTTTGTCAGATTTGTAGTTTGTTTTAAATACCTTTCATTTAATACCTATATTGCCCAAAGCGGTAAGTGTCCAGTTGGCTGATGTTTTTTAGGGGTGGGGGACACCCTTGACATTTAGGGTGACATTTTAATGCCAAGTTCGTATTCTACTCCCAAATACCTTTCATTTGATACCCATATTGTCCCAATCGGCAAAACATGTCCGTTTGGGTGGGTTTTGGGATGCGGCGTCCCCCAGGTTATTTGACCACAAAATTTTATACCAATTTCGTGTTTTTGGAGTACCATAAGGTTGCAATTAAAATTTTGTTTAAATCGATCCACCCATCTCCGAGATCTGGCGTTTCCCCCCTTCGGATAATAAAAAATGTACAATGGTACCCTTTTTTCACCGGGAGCTAAAACTTTACCATCTCTAAAAATTTCATGAAAATCGTTTCAGCTGTTTTTGAGTCTATACGGAAAGACAAATAAACTAACATACAAAGCGCCACAATTTCATTTTTTTATTATAGAAGAAAAAGATACCGGGCAAAGAATTTGAAAAGTGCGATCGATGGTGGAGGGTATATAAGATTCGGTCCGTCCGACCTTAGCATGCTTTTACTTGTTCACCCTGCTATAGAATGGTGCTTTATCGCCACGTCGAAAGTTGTGAAAAATGGTCGCAGAAGAATGTCAACTGGCAACTCTTAGTGTTGCCTAGGCCAGAAACTTATGCAGCGGTCTTCGTACTCATCAATTGGTCCATCTATACTGCCGTTGCATGTTACGAATAAATTCAGGTATAATACCCCGTATCACAGTGTTGCTGACTCGTATCGTACCAAAAAAAAAAAACGATTATTGTTAATATTTACATTTATGAGTGTTAAAGTTGACTGTAAGGATTACTATCTGATGAAATGCAAATGTGTTCTCTAAAATAGGTGAAGCGGATGTATATAAACATACAGACATATGTGGTTGTTGTCTTGACTGCATCAAATAATTTAGTTAAAAAATTATCCGGCAGATGTCGTAACGTTAAAGATAAAAGGGTTGGTATTCTATTCTGCTTTCGGAATAGTCGCTGAAATTTTTAATTATTCCGCGAGCGGAATGTGACAGCAATAAAATGTCTTTGTTTAACGTTTTTATACCCTCCACCACAGGATGGGGGTACACTAATTTCGTCATTCTGTTTGTTACTCCTCGATATATTCGTCTTAGACCCCATAAAGTACATATATCCTTGATCGTCATGACATTTTAAGTCGATCTAGCCATGTCTGTCCCTCCATCCGCCTGTCTGTCGAAAGCATTCTAACTTTCGAAGGAGTAAAGCTAGCCGCTTGAAATTTTGCACAAACACTGTCTATTAGTGTAGGTAGGCTGGGATTGTAAATGGGCCATATCGGTCCATGTTTTGATATAGCTGCCATATAAAGCGCAATTATTATCTGATTTAGCTTAAATTTTGAATGTGGTGTTTTGGTACCACTGGCAACAACTGTGCTAAGTACGGTTCAAATCACTCCATAACCTGACATTGCTGCCATACAAAACATTCTTGGATCTTGACTTCTTGAGCCTCTGAAGGGCGCAATTATTATCCGATTTGGCTGAAATTTTGTACAACGGCTTCTCCCTTCAATATATGTATTAAATATGGTCTGAATCGGTCTATAGCCGTCGAACTTCAGCCAACGTTTCGCCGACGTTTTTTTATATGGAGTTTGACAGAGTTCCGCTTGAAAAGCTAAACAGAATACTCAGCTAAAGGGGCACATTTATTTATAGTTTTAGTGAAATTTTAGTTAGGTTTAAGTGGCAGTCTGGCATCAGACTCACTAAGATGTTTCCGTCCATTGTTATACCACAGGAACATAAGATGGAAGATGCCTTCTAGTTCTTACAGTTGAACCATCCAGATCGCTTTATAAAACCCAATAACTTGCGAATGTTAACATCCGCTAAATCAGACAGGTTCTCAAAGAAATCAGAAGCTAAAGTGGAATTCCTTCTGACTGCCAGTGCAGCACACACACACACACAGAAGGTATTCTATAGTCTCTTCTTATTTGATGTCCTCGCAGCTTCTGCAAAAGTGGTTACTGGCAACCTTCGGTCTGTCAGCATGTTTTCCGATTAGACAGTGAACTGTCATAACGGACACAGTGAATAAGACATCTGTTCTAGCCAGTGACAGCAAAGCATTAGACCTCTTCAAGTCTAGATAAGGCCACATAGTTTTGGAATGCTCACAGCCCCCTCTTTGTGACCATATATCTTTCGTTGCCCTTTGGGCCTGGTCCTGAAAACTTAGCTCACATGTCGCTAGAGGCATATCCTCGGATTCCAGTATCCCTGGAATGTGTAGGGTAGTTTCTAGTCGCGCAAGTTCGTCAGCTGTACAATTCCCTGGGATATCTCTGTGGACCGGCACCCAGAACAGGTGAATTTTAAACTGTTCAGCCATCTCATTGAGTCGACTGCGGTTTTTGAATTCAGAAATACGTTCTCCAGGGATTTAATGGCTGCCTGGCTGTCTAAAAAGATATTTATGCCAATCGTCGTTATGACATTTTATCTTAGCCATTCCACCACTTCCTTCCATCAGATGGTCTCGTCCTCAGTGCTGCTGTGATGCACAAACAAGCCATCCTTTGGATCCGGTTAAGTATTTTGACTAAATCCTATATTATTTAAAAGACAAAGTTTTGTTCCTCTGTCTGTCTGTCTGTATGTGTGTCTGTCTGTATGGTTGTATGTCTGCCTGTCTGTAGACTGGAAAACGGCTGAATCGATTTTCTTGACATTTATCAGATTGTTTAGGATAGTCTGGAAGGAATAAAAGGCTATATAATTATATGTTATCGGAATGGGGGCGGGGACGTCCCACTTTTCCCCAAAAATATATCCTAAATGAGAAGCGAACTGATCGGAACAATATTTGACTCAAATGATGACAGACCTACAAAAAATGGTATGTATGTGAGAATATAATATTGAAATGATAGCAACATTTGGCTCCAAGTATCAGGGTGCCGCCGCGTCCTAAAAATTCTCCTCCCTCAAAATTTCCTCTCTGTTAACCGATTGGGCTGAAATTTTGCACATAGTGTTATGACTTTCAACACTTGTACAAGGTTATGTTATTGGGTATGCGACCATCAACCTCGGGTATTAGCCACTTCATTGTGTTTATCCTAGAAAAAAGTAGAAGGGAAGAAGATGGGAAGATAATAGATAAACATACACCACAGGACTATAAAAAGCATCATTAACGACAGAAAAACGAAATGAAACCTAATTGCCCACGCCGTATTCTCGCAGTCATCGTAGACGGCATATACCCTACCAAGAAGCTCGCATAGTGGCGGTGGCCAAATCTGCGGAAATCAACGATCCTATCCTGGCCAGCTCGTCTGCCGCTTCGTTCCTCACCACACGTTTCTCATTGTTGGAAAAAGTACTTTGCATCTTCTTACCAGTAACGACCTCACGCAGCCCGATGCTAGAGCTTTTGTCTTCGTGAATCCCGCCGTATCCTGTGGAAATGGGTTTTTTTTCAAAAGCTTCAACATGTCCTCCATTGTCACTGATCTCACTCCCATGTAGTTTACTAACGTTTCAGTTTGGACATGGGTTTCGGATAAATCAATTAAGACTCCGCCCCAACTCCTTCCTATCGAGTTGCGACAGGAGTAGAGCGCGATCAGTCCCCTTTTGATCCTTTCTTCGACTTTTCTTCTTCAACTTAGTTTCTGGCCAAGAGTCACGTCCAAGTACTTGGCCTCCGAAGAGAGCGGTTGCTTTCCCCCCTTCCATGACAAAAATGCAAATTTTTGCGGATTTCGCCCATGAACATTCCAGTAAGAAACAGGGGCAAACTTCTCTCATATCAATGAGTGCAGTCCGATTCAAGTTTAAGCTCAATGATAAGGGACCTCCTTTTTATAGCCGAGTCCGAACGGCGTGCCGCAATGCGACACCTCTTTGGAGAGAAGTTTTACATGGCATAGTACCTCACAAATGTTGCCAGCATTAGGAGAGGAAAAGCACCGCTGAAAATTTACTCTGATGGTCTCGCCAGGATTCGAATCCAGGCGTTCAGTGTCATAGGCGGACATGCTAACCTCTGCGCTACGATGGCCTAACTTGATACAGCTCCCATATCAACCAATCTCCCGATTTCATGCAATTTTTGGAAGCCGCAATTTTTGTCAGATTTGGCTAAAATTTTACACGTAGTGTCCTGTTACGACTTCTAGCATCTGTCCAAGAATGGTTCCAAATGGTCTCATACCTGCTATAACTCCCTTATAAACCGACTTTCCTTGAACGGCTCTAGGAAGTTTTTATTATACCCTCCACCATAGGATGGGGGTATACTAATTTCGTCATTCTGTTTGTAACTTCTCGAAATATTCGTCTAAGACCCCATAAAGTCTTGATCGTCATGACATCTAGCCATGTCCGTCCGTCTGTCCGTCCGTCCGTCTGGCCGTCCGTCTGGCCGTCCGTCTGGCCGTCCGTCTGGCCGTCCGTCTGTCCGTCCGTCTGTCCGTCCGTCTGTCCGTCCGTCTGTCCGTCCGTCTGTCCGTCCGTCTGTCCGTCCGTCTGTCCGTCCGTCTGTCCGTCCGTCTGTCCGTCCGTCTGTCCGTCCGTCTGTCCGTCCGTCTGTCCGTCCGTCTGTCCGTCCGTCTGTCCGTCCGTCTGTCCGTCCGTCTGTCCGTCCGTCTGTCCGTCCGTCTGTCCGTCCGTCTGTCCGTCCGTCTGTCCGTCCGTCTGTCCGTCCGTCTGTCCGTCCGTCCGTCTGTCCGTCCGTCTGTCCGTCCGTCTGTCCGTCCGTCTGTCCGTCCGTCTGTCCGTCCGTCTGTCCGTCCGTCTGTCCGTCCGTCTGTCCGTCCGTCTGTCCGTCCGTCTGTCCGTCCGTCTGTCCGTCCGTCTGTCTGTCTGTCGAAAGCAAGCTAACTTTCGTAGAAGTTAAGCTAGCCGCTTGAAATTTTGCACAAATACTTTTTATTAGTGTAGGTCGGCTGGGATTGTCAATGGGCTACATTGGTCCAAGTTTTGATATAGCTGCCATATAAACCGATCTTGGGTCTTGACTTCTTGAGCCTCTAGAGGGAGCAATTCTTATCCGATTTGGCTAAAATTTTGCAAGAGCTGTTTTATTATGACTTCCAACAACTGTGCTGAGTATGGTTTAAATCGGTCCATAACCTGATATAGCTGCCATATAAACCGATCTGGGGTCTTGACTTCTTCAGCCACTAGAGGACGCAATTATTATCCGATTTGGCTGAAATATTGCATGACGTGTTTTGTTATGACTTCCAACAACTGTATTAAGAATGGTTCAAATCGGTCCATAACCTGATGTAGCTGCCATATAAACCGATCTGGGGTCTTGACTTCTTGAGCCACTAGAGGGCGCAATTATTATCTGATTTAGCTGAAATTTCGTACAACGGCTTCTCTTGTGACCTTTAACATAGTGTCGAAAATGGCATGAATCGGCTTATAGCCTAATACAGCTCCCCTATAAACCGATCTCCCTATTTTACTTCTTTAGCCCCTAAAGTGCGCATTTCTAACTAGACTTGGCTGAAATTTTACACAATGACTTCTACTATGGTCTCCACTATCCAGGCCAATTATGGTCCGAAATGAACCATTACTTGTTTTTGTCTCGTTTGGCAGAAATGTAGTACGTAGGCTAAAATTATGCCCTTGTGTCAATTTTTAGCGGAATCCATGTTGGTGGGTTCCCCAGACTCGGCCCGTCTGAACTTGGACAATTTTTACTTGTTGTACAATATATTGGGTTGCCCAAATAGTAATTGCGGATTTTTTTAAAAGAAAGTAAATGCATTTTTAATAAAACTTAGAATGAACTTTAATCAAATATACTTTTTTTACACTTTTTTTTCTAAAGGAAGCTAAAAGTAACAGCTGATAGCTGACAGAAGAAAGAAGAAAGAATGCAATTACAGAGTCACAAGCTGTGAAAAAAATTGTCAACGCCGACTATATTAAAAATCCGCAATTACTTTTTGGGCAACCCAATATTAAATTCTTTTTATATTTAATTATTAATTTGAGGTTTAACATTAATTCCATAATCCATAAATCTTTTTAATTGTATGCCTCTAATCTTGTAAAATGACGCTTAGACGTTTAGTTTCTTTCACATAAAATTTCATTTCGATCTTTTGTCTGCTAAGTTTCGAAGACATAAAAAATCATAAGTTACAAAAGTCTCCAAGGCAGCAGCACGGCCACCGTCACCACCACCACAACCACCACAACTTGAAGTGTTTCCAATTGAATAGAAAGTTATACAATTTTCTAAAATATCCATGACTACTTATGGAACAAAACGAATTGACAAAGATGGCAAAAGTTATTTACTTGTAACTTGTGTGCAACTTTTCTCTGCACAAAACGGCAAATGGTTGGTGTGTATGGTCGAATATGAGGAACACCTTATGATTAGGATTTTGTATATTTGATAGTGTTTTTCTACCCACCACCGAAGGATGGGGTATATTCATTTTGTCATTCCGTTTGCAACACATCGAAATATCCATTTCCGGCCCTATAGGGTATTCTTGATCGTCGTAAAAATCTAAGACGATCTAGACATGTCCGTCCGTCTGTCCCTCTGTCTGTTGAAATCACGCTACACTCTTTAAAAATAGAGATATTGAGCTGAAACTTTGCAGAGATATTTTTTTTTTTGTCCATAAACAGGTTAAGTTCGAAGATGGGCTATATTGGACTATATCTTGATATAGCCCCCATATAGACCGATCCGCCAATTTAGAGTCTTAGGCCCATAAAAACCACATTTATTATCCGATTTAGCTGAAATTTGGGACAGTGAGTTGTGTCAGGCCCATCGACATCGTTCGTCAATTTGGCCCAGATCGGTTCAGATTTGGATATAGCTGTTATATAGACCGATCTTCCGATGAACATTCCATTAAGGAACAGGGGATACTTCTTGGTAAAATATTTTGGTAAAATATTTATCCAAATTTTGGGGGTTGGAACACAACTTTGTTGAAATTTCTTATGTATATTTATAACGAAATTTAATTTTTGCAAAAATGTTTCTTGAAATTGGTTTGTCAAAGAAGAGAAAATTGAAAATTTGGCAAAAAATGTTCTACTTAAAAAAATATCAAAGGGATTATCTTTATAATCCTTCTTTAAAATCCTACTTCAATGTCATTTATCAAAGTTTCAATATTCGCCCATTCTCTGTTACAAACAGCATAATTGTTAGTACTGACCAATCCTTGCTGTAGTGATACATCATAGTTTAATTTTTTTTTTTTTTTACATTCGAAACCACTCGACAGTATCGAATATTACTTTAGAAGCCATTGAGACCATTGAGTGTACCTGATACCTGAAGAGGCAAAAAGAAATTGCCAAATATTCCAATCACCATCATCATCATCGTCATCGTCATCACCAGCATTTAGTTTGACAATGTGCATTGATATTTGGGCAAAAGACGAGAACTATGTACGAATATGTAAATCAATTTACAAATCAAAAATCATTCGATACACGTAGAGCACATGACATTATACTTCTGCAAATGCCATGAAATATTATCTTACGAGGATCATTGTGAAAGTGGTTTTGAAAGTGAACCACAGGGCTTATATGAATATGATAGATTATAAATTAGATGCTATTTGAGTTCAGAATGGAAAATAATATGACGAATATAGTATCAAAATCGTATTTTTATAGAATATTTTGACGATCTACTGTCCTGCGGAACGGTAAGATGTGACCCAAATACTTGAATCTTTATACCAACATTAGATTCAAAATATACTGTCATAGACCTTTATTTTAATTGACATTATTATCCCGATCGAAATACACGTCCTATTGAAGGGTATTTAGTGGGTGGGTCGGTCCCAGACTCTGTCCTAATTGTGCATGCCAGATTCGTAGACAAGTCCCAAAGACCTTTCATTCGATACCCATTTTGTGACGTTGGACATTTATGCCCATTTTGGAGGTTTTTTGGATTGGAGTGGCCCCCTAGACACCTTGGACCAAATTCTTATAACAAATTCCAAATAACTTTCGTTTGATACCCATATTGTCTCAATAGGTAAATATGTCCTGTGGAGGGGTTTTTGGGGGTGGGAGGTGCCTCATACACCAAGAAATACATTTTTATATCAGCATTGCACTCTACCTTTAAATAGCTTTCATTTGATATCCATATTGCCCGAATCGGTAAATTTGTCGTGCTGGGGGGTCTTGGGGGATGGGGAGGGCCCTCAGGCACCAAGAAATAAATTTTTGTGTCAGATTTGTATTTCACTTTTAAATACCTTTCATTTGATACCCATGTTGCTCAAAGTGGTTAGTGTCCTGTTGGGTGGTGTTTTTGGGGGTGGGGGCCCCCCGACGCTAAGGGTAACATTTTAATGCCAAGTTCGTACTGTACTCTTAAATACCTTTAATTTGATACCCATATTGCCCAAAGCGGTGAAAGTGTCCTCTTGGGGCTTTTTGTCCCAATCGGTGCACATGTTCGTCCGGGTGGGTTTTGGGATGGGGCGTCCCCCAAGGTTATTTGACACAAAAATTTTGTACTAATTTCGTGTTTTTGGGGAACCGTAAAGTGGCATACATAATTTCGCTTAAATCGGTGCGTGCATCTCCGAGATCTGTGGTTTTGGGAAAATGGGTTTTGGGGGAGGGTCCGCCCCCCTTCCGATATCAAAAAAAGTAGTACCCTATTTTCTATTATCTGTGAAAATTTCATGAAAATCGGTTCAGCCGTTTTTAAGTATATACGGAACAGACAAACAAACTAAGAAACAAACAAACAAACCGCAACAGCTGCTGACCCGGGCCCGCTCCGCTATGCCTTCTTTTACTTTATATGGAACAAAAGTTTCCTTGGAATATTTATTTTCGACAATTAAAGAGCTTTTAGTGAAATACCATGCTAACACTAACAGTTTAACAATATAAGTGCCTTTATCTGAATCCCATATGATCTTTATTGGTCTACGAATTTAAGTTTGAATGTAAGGTGTACTCCATTCCTAAAATACTTTATTTCAGCCCGATATTCTCATGATAACTGATTTAGGGGTGTTTTCGGGGGTGAGGTGGTCCCCAAGATACTTGGCCCTGAAAAAATATTAGCATCATGCTCTTGTCACAAATACCTTTTATTTAAACCCCATATTGCCATTGGTTTAAGAGGAGTTTACACGATGAGGCGTCCCCCAAACACATGGCCCCAAAATTGGTGATCAAATTCGTTTTCTTATCTCAAATACCTTTCATTTGAGCCACATATTGGCATGGTCGACAAATTTTTACCCTATGGGGGGTGTTTTGGGACAGGGGTGATGCCCTACATACATGGTCCTACATTTGGATATCTAATTCGTATTCTACTCCCAAATACCTTTATTCGAGCCCCATATTGCGGTGGTCTGTAAACAATTGCTGTTTGTGGGGTATTTTGGAAAAGGGGTAGAACCCCAGAAAATTGGTCCCGAAAGTGGGTATCAGTTCTTGCTCTATCCCCCAATGCCCAATGTCCACATTGATGTGGTCGGTAAATATACCCGATCTGGGGGTGTTTTGGTGATTGGGGTGGTCCCCCAAACACTAAGCCCGGATAATATATCAGCAACGTGCTCTTTTCTCATATATTTATATATCATTTATTTGAACCCCATTTTGCCATTGGTCTCAAAATTGGATATCATTGGCCCTAAAAACTATAAATATTTAGTTCCACTCTCTTTAAGACCCAAATTGTCTTGGTGAGCAAATACTTCATATTTGGGGGTTGTTATGATGGTGGGACGTCCCCTGGACAGTTGGTCCCCAATGTTGATGTCAGATTCATGGTGTACTCCCAAATACCTTTAATTGAGCCCCATATTTCCATAGTCGGCAAACATGTCTGGCTCGGGGGGTGTTTTGCGGGATGGGCGGCCACTCAGTGAGTTGGCTTTGAAATTCGTGTTCTACTCCAAAAACCCTCTTATTTGAACCTCATATTACAATAGTCAGCAAATACTTCCTATTTGGGTGGGTAATATCAAATTCGTGCCTTACTCCCAAAGACCTTTCATTTGAGCCCCATATTGCTGTGGTCGTAAATTTGTCCCCTTTGGGGGATGTTTTTGGTGAGAGGCGACCCCCCAAACACTCACATTCTACATTCAAATATCTTTTATTTAAGCCCCATATTGCCATGGTCAGTAAATAAGTCTCGTTTGTGGGTTATTTTGGGGAATGGGTGGACCCCCAGAAACGTGATCCCACATTTGGATATCAGATTCGTATTATACTCGTAAATACCTTTCATTTGAGTCCCATATTGCCATGGTCGGTAAATATGTCCGATTTAGGGGTGTTTTGGGGCTTGGGGTGGTCCCCCTAACACTTGGTTCGACAATTGGATATCAGATACGTTTTTTTTATCTTAAATACCTTTCATTTGAGTCCCATATTGTCGTTATTGGTCTAAATATATGTCAGGTAGGTTTTGGCGGTGGGGCGTCCCCCCTAGGTAACCCATCCGAAATTTAGATGACAAATTTTTGTGTTTAGGTTACTAAAGGGTGATTTTTTTGAGGTTAGGATTTTCATGCATTAGTATTTGACAGATCACGTGGGATTTCAGACATGGTGTCAAAGAGAAAGATGCTCAGTATGCTTTGACATTTCATCATGAATAGACTTACTAACGAGCAACGCTTGCAAATCATTGAATTTTATTACCAAAATCAGTGTTCGGTTCGAAATGTGTTCATTCACCGTAACGTTGCGTCCAACAGCATCTTTGAAAAAATACGGTCCAATGATTCCACCAGCGTACAAACCACACCAAACAGTGCATTTTTCGGGATGCATGGGCAGTTCTTGAACGGCTTCTGGTTGCTCTTCACTCCAAATGCGGCAATTTTGCTTATTTACGTAGCCATTCAACCAGAAATGAGCCTCATCGCTGAACAAAATTTGTCAAAATTTGAACACATTTCGAACCGAACACTGATTTTGGTAATAAAATTCAATGATTTGCAAGCGTTGCTCGTTAGTAAGTCTATTCATGATGAAATGTCAAAGCATACTGAGCATCTTTCTCTTTGACACCATGTCTGAAATCCCACGTGATCTGTCAAATACTAATGCATGAAAATCCTAACCTCAAAAAAATCACCCTTTATAAGAGAGCACAGAAAATTTCGCTTAGATCGCACAACCCATCTCCTAGATCTAGCGTTTTTGACAATTAGTGTTAGGTGGAGGGTGCGCCCCCCTTTCAGATATCAAAAAATGTAGTACCTTATTTTCACCACGGGATCATTATGCACCATCTGTGAAAATTTCAAGGAAATCGGTTCAGCCGTGAGTCTATGCGGAACAGACAAACAAATAAACCTACCAGCAATCAAACAAACAAAATTTGTTTTTTATATCCACCACCATTGGATGGGGGTATACTATTCCAGTCATTCCGTTTGTAACACCTCGAAATATGCTCGACCGTCTCGATGTTCTGAGTCGATCTGGCCATGTCCGTTCGTCTGTCGAAATCACGATAGCGGGCAAACGCGCAAAGGTAGCCACTTGAAATTTTGCACAGACTACAAAATAATGATGTAGGTTATTGGGGATTGCAAATGGGCTACATCGGTTCAGATTTAGATAAAGATCCCATATAAACCGATCTCCCGATTTGACTTCTTGAGCCCCTGAAAGCTGCAATTTTTGTCCGATTTGGCTAAAATTTTGCACGTAGTGTTCTGTTATGGCTTCCAATAACTGTGTTAAGTATGGTTGAAATCGGTCTATAACCTGATATAGCTCCCATATAAACCCATCCCCGGATTTGACCTCTTGAGCCCTTACAAGCCGCAATTTTTGGCTGAAATTTTGTATGCGGTGTTCTGTTACGACTTCCAACAACGGTGCCAAATGTGGTCCAAATCAATCTATAACCTGATATAGCTCCCATGTAAACCGGTCTCTCGATCTCGGTCTCAGTTCCCAGGAGCTTTAATTTGTGCTGGTTTGGCAGAAATTTTGTATGTAGGAAAAAATTATGCCTTTCAACTAAATTTATTTTGTACAAATTTTTAACAGAATCCTTGGTGGTGGGTTCCCAAGATCGGGCCCTGCCGATCTTAGAACGCTTTTACTTGTTATATATAAATTTTTAAAATTTTTGGTTTTTGTTGAAATATTTTTGTCAAAAATTCCTGTCCAAACTTAACCTCGTACCGACGCAAGTACTCTAAAACCCTCAAACGAGTAGCAACTAAAACCCCTCAAAGCCATATATTCCAAACTATTCTATTACTGCTATGGAAATAAAAATCAAATTCAAAACTTCGTAATAATACCTACGATGACGACCAGCTATGACAAGGGGTATTTTGCAAATCACGAAACCACTCATACGCACTGGACAGCATAGTATGGGAGGCCGATATAAGGCTTTGCATATCCTCTGTCTGATACAAAAATAGTTTTTCATACTTGTGCCTCAAAGCTCCTGCAACATCTTTACAATCAAGGATAAAACGTTTACAAAAGCTTAAAGCTTAGGAATGGGTAGAACAGTTACACTTTTGGAAACGCATGTTGCCAATTTCCCACATATTCGTAACCGTCCAATGGCATACTACATAAACATTGGAGTTTTAACTGTAGGTGGGTGCATCATTGAATCAATAAGTCGTTCATTCTACTACAGTTACGGTACAGTGATCTACATGTTGTTTGAGAGGGAAAATGGCTTATGGCAATGCTGCAGAAAACTGTTTTTATACCCACCACAATTGGATGGGGGCATACTGATCTAGTCACTCCGTTTGTAACACCTCGAGCTATTGATCTGTGACACCATAAAGTATGGTTGCCCAAAAAGTAATTGCGGATTTTTTAAAAAAAAGTAAATGCATTTTTAATAAAACTTAGAATGAACTTTAATCAAATATACTTTTTTTACACTTTTTTTCTAAAGCAAGCTAAAAGTAACAGCTGATAACTGACAGTAGAATGAATGCAATTACAGAGTCACAAGCTGTGAAAAAATCTGTCAACGCCGACTATATGAAAAATCCGCAATTACTTTTTGGGCAACCCAATATATATATTCTTGGCCGTCTCAATATTCTGAGTCGATCTAGCTATGTCCGTCCGTCAAATTTTGCTCATGAACATTCCACTAAGGAACAGGGGCAAAATCATAAAAAAATTTTCAGCGGTGGTTATCCCCTCCTAGTGCTGGCAAAATTTGTGAGGTACTATCCCATATAAAACTTCTCTCCAAAGAGGTGTCGCACTGCGGCAAGCCTTTTGGACTCGGCTATAAAAGGAAGGCCCCTCATCACTGAGTTTAAAACCTGAATCGGACTGCACTCATTGATACGTGAGAAGTCTGCCCCTGTTCAGATTTGGATATAGTTTCCATATAATGATATTATGAAGCTAGTGTTCCGTTTCGACTTTCAATTCTTGTGCAAAGTGTGGTTTAAATCGGTCTATTAACTGATATAGCAGCCATATATATCTCTCTCCCGATATAATACCTTGAGCTCCTGGATGCCGCAGTTGTTATCCAATTTGACTGAAATTTTCCATGTAGTCTTTTTTATGACTTTCAACAACCGTGTCAAGTGCAGGTCTATAACCTCTGATGTAGCTTCCATATAAACCGATCTCTCGATTTCACGTCTGAAGCCACTGGAAGCTGCAATTGTTGTCCGATTTGGCTAAAAATTTGCACGCAGAGTTCTGTTACGACTTCCAAAAACTGTGCCAAGTACGGTCTAAGTTTGTCTTTAAACTTGAAGAGCTCCAGGTCTCATTCTTACGGCGATTTTCGTTGCACCATTCTCGACATTGTAACGACACGTTCTCGTTTTGAAGCTGGGGTAGAGTTCTAAAGGGGGAAGGGAGGGGTGGGGAATGATGTCGGTCGACAAGGTCGTTACGAAAATTTATTTTATTCACTAGAGAGAGGGTCCGTTTTTTCCATTTCATTTTTAAAACATTTATTACAGAGTATTATAGAGTCACAAACACTTAACACTAAAAACACCGCACCGGATTTCCACGACGAGTTGCGGTGGCAATTCATTGCGGAATGATGAAAAGGTGCCGCTGATGCTGTGATTTCGATGATGCTCTGACGACGGTGCGCTGACAATGATACTACGATGGTGCAGTTGGTGTATCGCAACCGATGGTGACCGCTGTGTGAAAACGATCAGCGGGGGTATCAACCGATGATGGCGCAGTTGGTTCATCGCAAGCGATGGCGACCGCGGTGTGAATACAATCCTCGGCGACAACTTGTGGATCTACTGACGTTTTCTCCAAGTCACAAGGTTATGCGAGCTAAAGAGTGTTTACTCAGACAGGCTCTAATATCCCAAGACTAAAAGCAGATTACTTACAAACAGATAAGTCTTGGTTGCCGGTGCGTGTATACGCTTGACCAGCTAGGAGCTGCTATCTGTAATCCCACCACTGGCGTACACACGCTGTGCTAAGTGCTCTACCTTTTATACCCTGGTGAGGCACACACGTAGATCAGCTGTGGACAGTGTTGTCGTATCTTTGGTATTCCCATCGTTGTGGTGGTACCACTGTTGTAGTATTTACCATATTGATCACTTGGGTTGGCAACGCGGTCTCCTTCTTTCGCCGTTAACTTTGAAAATTCTTTGATGTAGTTTGTACGCTTTGTGGCCAAAACGAGCCAGCAACTTTTGTCTTCACAAGGTACAAGCCATAAGAACGAGTTTGGTGCGCAGCTTTTCCCACTGAGTTCTCCTTCTTGTTCCAGAAATCTTGTGGAGGACAGAAGCCCAATGTCACACCATACATCAATTGCTTAGAAACCGCCGAACAAACGTGGTAAACATCCAGCGCACCTTATCGGGCAGAGTCCCCAACTTCTCAGTTACGACATGAGCCCTCTTGTGACCCTTTCTTCGACGTTTTTTCCCCAGCTTAGTTTCTGGTCACAGATCACGCCTAATTATTTGCCCTTCGGAGACAGCGGCAGTTCTTCAACCATTCAGGAAAGGTCCCTTAAAAACATTCAGATTTTTGCTCATGGTACTGGGTGAGTCTTTATGGGATTTATGCCAAGCCCCTTGACTTTTCGCCCCCTGAACGAGGTCCGTTATAACAGAGAGGAAACGCCCTCCAAACCATGATGACGACATCGTTCGCGTAGGCAGCGACCTTCACCCTCTCCTTTCCGAAATATCAGTCTTAATTGGGGGTTATGCCAAGCCCGTTGCCCATCGCCCGTCCAGACAGCTTCATCCATGCCCTCTGAACGAGTTCAGTTGTAACATATAAAAAATAGGGATATTCAGCTGAAACTTTGCACAGATTCTTTTTTTTGTCCATAATCAGGTTAAGTTTGAAGATGGGCTTTATCGGACTATATCTTGATATAGCCCCCATATAGACCGATCCGCCGATATAAGGTCTTAGGCCCATAAAACCCACATTAATATCCGATTTTAGTGAAATTTGGGACAGTGAGTTGTATTACTTTCTTATGCATATGGTTCCGATCGGTCCAGATTTGGATATGGGTGCATAAAAGGCGCACTTATTGTCCGATGTCGCCAATATTTGGGACAGTGATTTCTGTTAGGCCCTTCATAATTTTTCTGCAATTTGGCCCAGATCGGTCAAGATTTTGATACAGCTACCATATAGACCGGTTTCTCTGTTCAAGGTCAGGGGCCCATAAAAGGCGCCCAAGACCTTTAATAGACCTTCACTGAAATTTGGAACAGTGAGTTGTGTTAAGTCGGTCCGTATTTGGATAAAGCTGCCACATAGACCGATGTCTCGATTTATGGTTTTGGGCCCATAACAGGCGCATTTATTGTCTGATTTCGCGGAAATTTGGGACAGGGAGTAGTGGTAGGCTCTGCAGTTTGGCCCAGATTGTTCCAGATGTGGATATAGCTGCCATATAGACTTTCTCGATTTAAGGTTTTGGGTCCATAAAATTTGGGACGGCTCTTCCTCTTCAATTTGGCTTATATCGGTTCAGATTTGGATATAGCTGCCATATAGACCGATCTCTCGATTTAAAGTCATAGCCCCATAAAAGACACATTTATGATCCGATTTCGCTGAAATTTGTCATAGTGACTTATGTCTTTTCGACATTCGTGTCGTATATGGTTCAGATTGGTCTATATTTGTATATGACTACCAAAAAGACCAATATTTTGTTCTAAAAATTTTATCACTGACCTATACTTTAGCCACACAATATCCGTGTCGAATTTTGGTCCAATTCGGATCATATTTTGATATAGCTTCTATGGGGGTATAAATTATGCATTTTTCACCGGATTATGAGGAAAGGTTGTTTACATATATATCCGAGGTGGTGGGTTTCCAAAGTTCGGCCCGGCCTTACTTAACGCCTTTTTACTTGTCTTAAGATTTGGTTCGAAGGCCCTCGCAAGTTCAAGGCCCCTTATTATTGCTTTTGGTCGGTTCAGTTGCCGTCGGCAGGCGATTTATAATTGATCGCAAACTTTTTGTGGCCATCAGGCCGGGCTTGGTTGATTTAATCCCTACGGGAAGTGGGCGAGGGGTTAGTAGGTTGTCGTCTTCGGCTCTTGCTTATGAGTGAACGGCTGTAGAAGCATCTCTTGGAGAATGGGTGGATTTGGTTCGACGGCCCTCGCTAGTTCAAGGCTTAATTACTATTGCTTTTGGTCGGTTCAGTTGCCCACGGCAGGCGATTTATAATTGATCGGGAACTTTTGGTGGCCCCCCCATTGTTGGTGCTTTTGGACGGTGCGGTCACTGACGGCGGTCGATTTACAGTTGATCGGGAACTTTCGGTGGCCTTGGTGGAAGGCTTCGGTTGATGTTTGCGATAGATAGCGGGCGCCTTGTTGTCGGATTCCCGTGTCAGCAAATTGAGCACTGGCCTGGCTAACCTCGGATCGTCGTATTCGGCTGGATTTGGAGAACTGGTCGGCGGATACGATGACGACGTTTTATGGTTCAGTGGTAGGGAAAGGCAGATGCGCTCAATACCTACAACGATGTAATTTACATTTGGGATTTTATATATCGCTACTTCAAAGTCTACTGGGAGCATTCGTAACAACAGCCATCTACGGTTGGAAATGCTATCTCGAGATGGAACTAGGTGTGAATGCGAGACAGCGCGAATGCAACTAGGTGCGGTTGCGAGCTAGCCGCGAATGCAACTGGGTGTTGATACAGGCTAATTGCGGATGCAATTGGGTGCGACTGCAGGCTAAGCGCGGATGCAACTGGATACGAATGCGAGCAGAGAGGGGATGCAACTGGGCGCGGATGCAAGCTAAGTGCGGTTGCGAGCTAGCCGCGAATGCAACTGGGTGCGGATGCGAGCTAAGTGCGGGCCAAACACCTGGGGCAAAGTCAGGACAAGTTGTTTCGACTTCGGTGACTGTCACTTATCTACTTAAGCCTGTTTTTATCTAGAACCAGAGAGTTCACACTGATAACAGCAAAGACCCAGACCCCCCAAAAAGTACTACCCAAAAATAAAAGTGGACCGATCGGGACAATATGGGATTCAAATGAAAGGTATTCTATAGTAGAATAAGAATTTCATAATAAAAGTAGGGTCCAAGTACCTGGGGGGCCGCCCGCGCCAAAACCACTTTAAATAGGCTTATTTGATGGTCATGACAATATGGGACTCAAATGAAAGGTATTCGGGAGTAGATTAAGAAAATGGGCAGGAAGTAGGAAAAGGCTTTATAATTTATTGATAGCGGAAGGGGGCGGACTATCACCGTTACCTCAAAAACACCAACCTAAATCTAAAGTGGACCGATAAAGACAATATGGGTATCAAATGGAAAGTATGCGGGAGTAGATAACGAATCTGGCACACAAACTCATGTCGATGTATAGGGGTTCACTCCACTCCCACAAAAACGCCCAAAATGGGCACATTAGCCATACATGGGACTCGGTTTATCTGTTCCGTATAGACTGAAAAACGGCGTAACCGATTTTCTTGAAATTTTCACATATTATGTAGGTTGGTCTGGAAGGAAACATTGGCTATATAATTTTTCGGTAACGGAAGGGGGACGGACCCTCCCCCTTATGCCAAAAACACAACCCAAAATCAAAAGTTGACCGATCGGGACAATATAGGTATCAAATGAAAGGTATTGGAGAGTAGAATACGAATATGGTATTAAAATTTGAGTCCAAGTAACCACCGGGCCGCCCCAACCCCAAAACTCCCCCAAACAGACATATTGGACGTTCATTTCAATATGGGGCTCAAATGAAAGGTATTCGGGAGTAGATTTCGAATCTGGCATACCAAATCAGATCGAAGTATATGGGGTTACGCCACCCCTCAAAAACGCCATTAGACTCATGACTATGACTAAATGATACTTGGCTGAACCGATTTTCCAAAAATTTTCACAGATTGTATGAGTTTGTCTGGAAGGAAACACAGGCTATATAATTTTTAGATATTGGGTGGAGGTGGACCCTCCCCCTTACCCCAAAAACGCCACCCATATACGAAAGTAGTCCGATGGGCACAATAAGGGTATCAAATGAAAGGTATTGGAGATCAGAAAACGAATATGGTATTTAAATGTGGGTCCAAGTACCAAGCGAGCCCCGCCAACTCCAAAACTCCTCTAAACAGATGTTTTCGATGTTCATGTCAATATGGGTCTCAAATGAAAAGTATTAGGCAGTAGATTACAAATATGGCATAAAACATTAGGTCCAAGTAATGGGAGGTCGCCCACCCCCAAATACTCCCAAATGGGCATATTAGTCGACCATGGCTATATGGGGCTCAAATGAAAGGTATTGAGGAGTAGATTACGAATATGGCATTAAAATTTCCGTTCAAGTCTAGGTGGCGCTTTTCCTTCTAAAGATACGTCAAATGGGTTATTTAACCTATTATGACAATATGGGACTCAAATGAAAGGTATTTAAAGTAGAAAACGAATTTGATATCCAATTTTGGAGCCAAGTGTTTTGGGGTACGCCCTTGAGCACCCCCCTAACTAACTTCATTTCCGATGGGAATAAAGAAAGAATTTGATACCTATGTTCAGTAAAAAGTGCCGATGGCCGCCCCAGCCCCAAAACACCCTCCAAACGTTTCATATTTACCGGCCATGGCAATATGGGGCTCATATTAAAGGGATTAGAAAGTGCAGCAAGAATTTGATATCTATATTTTAGTCGAAATGTCTGAGGTGCCATCCCTTTCATAATGAGAACATTACCCTAAGGAAGAATACTATCACCAGGAACTGAGAAGGGGCATATTCTCACACATCAATGAGTGCTTTTCGATTCAAGTTTAAACTCAATGATTAGGACTTTGTTTTTTATAGTCGAGTCCGAACGGCGTCCCGGAGTACGACACCTCTTTGGGGAAAATTTTTTAAATGACCATGCATGGCATTGTACCTCGCAAATGTCGCCAACATTAAGAGGGGTTAAACACCGCTTTGTTCGATGTTCCCGCCAGGATTCGAACGTGTTCAGCGTCATAGGCTACAATGGCACGAATTTGATATCCCCATTCAGGGCGAAGTGTCCCCACCTTATAAAGATATTTGAGAGTTAAAGAAGGCGCAGCGAAGCGGGCCCGGTTCGGCTAGTTTTGCCTTTTAAATAAAGGAAGATCATTAATAGTAATTTGGTTATAATCAAATCTCATGTTACCATAAAAGGGTTTCGGAATGAATATGACATGGCTTGTACTCCTATTTCAAACACTGTGTTGCGTTTCCTTGTGCATTTTGAACAATAATTTGTGCCCAATTTTGGCATGGGAATCATTGCAGGTGCCACCTCCCAACTCATCCTTGGAAAGTCAAGTTTTTCCCTTATGTGCACACGTTTATGAATGGAGATTGGAATGAAAGAAATTCAAGCCATATGAAAATCGGTTTAACATAGTAGATGTAAGGCTATGGAAGGAGGAAAAAGGATTGGAAACGTCAACTATTGGAGAAGCAAAAGCATCGGAGACTGTTAGGGGAATCCCTATTCAGCTTGTTTATAAGGACATAGGGACATAGACTGTGGTTTCACAAAAAACAAAAAAGTCTGATTTTTGGCTGCCACTATAATCCAATCTGTTACTAACCAAATGCTCAGTTTAGAGGGCACGACTAGCAACCGGGAGTGACCCCTCGCCAATATATATTGGGTTGCCCAAAAAGTAATTGCGGATTTTTTAAAAGAAAGTAAATGCATTTTTAATAAAACTTAGAATGAACTTTAATCAAATATACTTTTTTTACACTTTTTTTCTAAAGCAAGCTAAAAGTAACAGCTGATAACTAACAGAAGAAAGAATGCAATTACAGAGTCACAAGCTGTGAAAAAATTTGTCAACGCCGACTATATGAAAAATCCGCAATTACTTTTTGGGCAACCCAATAACTTGTTTTCGAAGTGGTGTCCCTAAGCGGTACTTAAATGGCAGGAAAGTCTTATGAACGTAAGGCTTATTTGATTCCAGATTTAATTTGCCCTTAAATTTTCTGTTCTTGCACTCCTGTCGCAGCCAATGTATTAATTTAATCTTACCGATAATATTAAATTTTTTTATTCCCCCCATTAAAATCGAAACGCCCATATGGCATTTGGCATTGATGCATAAACGATTGCACTTTATTGGCGTTATGCAAGCGCATGAGTTTTTCTAAAATATTCACTTCTATTATTATCACAAAACTCAATTATATTCGCCTTTTTTCGATTTATTCTATCGTGCTTATTGTTAGTTTTTTATTTCAATAAAAACATTGTTTAATTATTTGTAAAAATTTAAGCTAACGTTGTTTAGTGCCTTTGCCTTTTTGGTTTTTTTCTTTCAATCAATATTTAATATTTTGCAAATCCAGGATATTTTCAATTGTCCACACTCTCTGTGAACAGGAAGCGCTGCTGAATAAATAATTCCTTTTAGCGTTGTAAGGGGATTATTTGTTTTTATGGCTTCGTTAAAAATACATCGACTATTTTTAATAAAGTTTTTTTTTTATGTTTTTAGTTACCATCATGGTTAGAAGCAGTTAAAGTTTTCATTGCTATCCATTGTGCCTCCAACCCGTAGTAGTTTGTCTTCCTTGCAATCCTCAAACTATTGTCTTTTCGGGGGTTATGCCTGACAATGGAAATGCGCCGGGAGCGACAAAACAAAAATATAGCGATTTGCATAGTAAGGTGGGCTTTCGAATGAATGGATAGTTCTATGTTCATGTTGTTGTGAGAAAAAAAAAAACTAGCATATTGCACAGATAGTTCACAACAGAGAGGGACTGTTACAGCAAGGGTGGAGCTGTGCAGCCTTACACTCGACACGAAAAGTAAACACGTTAAAATCATAAAGTGTTTTTGCTTTAATTCCCCATTCCGTTTGTAACACCTTGAGATATTGATTTATTTTCTTTTTTTCTTAAAAATTATTTCCTGTTGCACGAAAGAATGAAATTTTGCCTACTAATGACTAAAAAAACGTTTATTCCCTTAAACTGACCCGGTTGATAAGGCAAACCTGTTGGCTGATATATTTGCAGGGAACTCTTCCCTGACGGATAGCAATCAATCACTCCCCTCAATCGAAAATGTATCTGGCATCATGCCCCAAATATTTTTTCGAACTCGTGGAGTAAAAAGGGTTCTTGAAAATCTAGACGTAAATAAATCCCCGGATGGCATATCAACACTTGTCATACGCAAGTGTTCTTCGATGCTCGCTCGTCCATTACCCAACCTTTTCAACATTGTCTACCGTGCGGGAGTCTTCCCGGCGTGTTGAAAGGTTGCGACCGTTCAGCCAATACCCGAGCAAGGTGAGGCAAACAACCCTGCGATTTATCGGCCAATTGCGATATGCTCCGCTCTCTACAAGGTCATGGAGATCATGGTTAATCACCATATTGTGAGGTATTTGGAGTCTAATGGCCTTTTTAGCGACCAACAGTATGGGTTCCGCAGAAATCGCTCCACGGGTGACCTCAAGGCACTTCTGTCGGAACGTTGGAGTCGCTCAATCCACCAGTTTGGTGCGAGTAAGGTTGTGGCTGTGGATATCAACAAGGTATTTGATAGGGTCTGGCACGGTGCACTACTACCAAAGCTTGTCGCATTTGGTGTTGGTAATGGCTTCGTTCGATTTATTTCGAGCTTTCTCAGAGATTGCCTTATTCGAGTCGTTATAGTAAGGTTCTCATCCAATGAGCACAAATTGACCGCAGGGTCATTTGCCCAAGGGCTCTGTTCCCTCTCCTTCTCTTTTTCTAATTTTCATCAACGATCTGTTCAGATCAGGGTCAGGGTCATCAGGGTCAGACATCGAATCCGATCTCCCCATTTGCGGATGACAGTAATCTCTGTCAATCGTACTCATTCGATCATAGGCCAAGTCTTTGAGAGATTGAGGACAAGAGGCGGGTTATGGACGATACACTTGATACACTCTACCAGGATTTGCTGGCCATTTCTGAGTGGGGTCGAATGAATCGAGTCGATTTTAATGCATGCAAGACTCCGTGCTGCTTGTTGTCCCACAAACGATTCGCTGACCCATTACGATCATCTTTGTCTATCAACGGTATAGATGTTGAGTTATCAGAAGCTCTTGAAGTTCTGGGCATGAAAATACAAAGTGACGTCCGTTGGCCTAAACATGTCTTCGAAGTGTCGAAAGAAGCATTCAAGTGCTTAGGCTTGCTTAAATGGTGTAAGAATGACTTCACTTCGTCTGATCTTCTTAACATCTTTACCACTTTCATAAAGCCGAAAATGGAGTACAATTCACATGTATGGGTTGGAGCTTCAAAATCACCCCTGGAGCTACTGGATCGTGTACAGAGGAGAGCGATGGCGTTGATTGGGGATAGTGGGGTTGCCTCCCTTCATCATCGTCACAATGTGGGTTGTTTGGCGCTGTTCTAACGGTCCTTTCATGGTGTGTGTTCGTCTGATATTCGTCTTCTTATTCCTGATGTAAGGATGTATGACAGGGATACTCACAACCGTTTGTAATTGATTGGCCAGAGAATTCTTATTTCGCCCAAACCGTTCGAATGTGAAATCGACTTCCGGCTAATGTTTTTCCCACCCACTTTGACATCCAAAGATTTAAGACAAATGTCAATAAGCACTACGTCCTTTCACCCTTTCACTTTTAGCCATTTGGCGCAGGCGGCTGATGCATACGCCTTATCAGCGTGTCGCCTTCGGCCTAAAATAATTCAGGAGGCAACCTGTCGGCTTTTGCTGCCTTGTTGTTCTTCAGTTGGGTCACTGCTACATGGACCTCATTCTGACTTGTAGGTAAACATTCTATATCATCCTCAAGGATTGGTTCTGCGGAATCCTCTTCGCCAACCATCTTTGGACACTAGCAGTTGGGTAAAATGTTCTTTCCATATCCTCAGGTACACCATCTGCGTCAGTTAACAGATTTCCTTATTTGTCTCTGCAGCAGGATGTGCCTGCACCAAAGCCATCTGTTTGGTGTTTAATTCTCTGATAGAATTTCCGGACTTTATTCCGACTCCTGTACATCTCAATTCGCACACACTCTCAAGCCTTTTCATTTTCTTCTTCTTTTTGCGGAATCGATGTTTCTTCTCCCACCTTTTTTCCCGATACCTCTCGTTTATGCGGCGCGTTTCTACTGATTGCAGGGTCGCTCTGTATGCCGCATTCTCGTTTGCAGTAGCACTTTGACATACTTGGTCATACCATGTGTTCTGTGGGGGAGGCTTCCTGTATCCGAGTACTGATAACGCGGCATGGAGTGGGTAATGGATTACCACTGCGCCGTTATATAATCCGGACAAGGAGTGCATCCATCAAGCAGTTGGGTCAGTCGAGTGGAGTATGCCGCTGACATCTGTTGTGTTTGCAGCTTTTCCATATTCAGCTTCCGTGTCAGATCGTTCGTTTCTCGACGCACTAAGACGGGTGCGAACCTTTGCTGCAACAATGTTATGATCCGAATCGATGTTTGTTCCCTCGGATCGATCGTACATCTAACATTCTGGTTATATGCCTTACATCCATCACAACATGATCTTTTTGGTTTCTCGTATTTGGATCGGGTGATAGCCATGTGGCCGTGTGAAGCCTTCGATCTTTGAATCCGGTGCTGCTAACTATTATGTTCTTTGCAGCGGCGAAGTCTATTAGCCTCAATCCATTATAGGAAGTTTCTTCGTGTATACTCAATTTTCCGACTGTTGGGCCAAATATATTGGGTTGCCCAAAAAGTAATTGCGGATTTTTTTAAAAGAAAGTAAATGCATTTTTAATAAAACTTAGAATGAACTTTAATCAAATATACTTTTTTTACACTTTTTTTCTAAAGCAAGCTAAAAGTAACAGCTGATAACTGACAGAAGTAAGAATGCAATTACAGAGTCACAAGCTGTGAACAAATTTGTCAACGCCGACTATATGAAAAATCCGCAATTACTTTTTGGGCAAACCAATATTTTCCTTCCCTCGTAAAAAATATCCTTGGTCTTTTCGTCCTTGTCTTCCGTCGGGGCATGGGCGCAAATAAGATTGATTTTGAAGAATTTGGCCCTTATGCGGATTGTGGCTAGCCTCTCATGCACCGGGGTAAAGTTGGAGACAAGGTGTTTCGGTCTCCCGCTAACCACAAAACCACAGCCAAATTCATGCCTCTTTCCATGGCAGCTATAATATAGGGCGTCACTAATCGGTGTTGTTGTGGAGCCCATCCCGAACCATCGCAATCCCTGTATGGCAATAATGTCTGCCTTGCACTTCTCCAATACATCCACCAGTGCGTACACTGCACCCTCTCTATTAAGAGTTCGGATATTTCAGGTGCAGATAGGAAAATCATGGTTCTTAAAACGTTCACAGGAGCCGTCAACATGAGGGGATCCGTTTTTTTCTTCTTCGTTTTTTATTGCTTCAGGTTTTCCGTGCTATGGGCTACTAAACCGAAGCCCCAACCTATCTTTTTACCCTTCTATTGGTGAACTCGTGGCACATTTTAGCTCACTACCTTTAACGGATGTTAAAGGCAGCTAACCAAGTGACAGCGAGTGTCCACATTTGAGATGAAGAAACACCAAGATAGTCCTGTATTTCACCAAGCCAAAACCAATCAGAATCGCTGCTTGGTTTCCAACATCCCCAAGTCATGAAAGGTTACTCGGTTACAGTAAACGAAAAACTTTTGTGATAAAAGTATTTTGTTTGTGGCAAATATTATCAAAAGTTTTTTTTTTTTGCCTGCACTAAGAGTTTTTATGGCTGTAATATGTAAATTTATGACCGTTTACTTTTATCATCCACTGTAGACTGCAAAGTATTGTATCAGTATCTATTGGAGGACATAATAAATCTGGCAAGAGAACACAAACATATGTCCAGCTTTTTTTACACTCTATTATTATTTTACGCAGCCATGGTCAGTGGCAACAATCACAAAAAGGACGATGTGTTTAGGACTAGTTCGTACAGCATAAAATGAAAATATTCCAGAAAACTATAGGCGCGTTTCAAATACCATGGAAGAGTACACCAAGCAGACCATTGGAATCCGCTTAATTGAAAAAGAATATTCCCTATCGCTTGAATAGGCAACCAATGGTTGGGAAGAATAAAGGGCTAAACTTTGAACTGTGGAGCTGCTTTTTGACATTGTCTTTGGGAGAAATGTTTTGAAATGATTGTCACTCGCAACATCATCATCATCATCTTCATAGTGGCCTTTGGCTAAATGTCACTGTTGAGTTATTTATTGCATTGTAAGAAGAAGAACAATGCCACGTCATTATGGCGTTAACATTATTAAAAGCCCCTTTTACAAGGTTGGTACTCACCTACACATTTGTATTCCATGTGGCAACATTTTGCTTATTTCAATTTTAAAATTCTTTGCTATAGCCATGGCAATGTACTCGGCAAGCATAGTGCAATGACGAATGCTTTACAATGACCTGGTAGACCATCAACACCTCTCTGTCTAATTGCCAAGCAAGTCATCTTCATCATCATCGCCATTCGCACAATCACCCGGTTGATGTGTCGATGTCATGGCCACCATTGCCATCGCCATCACCATCACCATCACCTTCACCATGAACATCACTATCCTTATCACTGGTTTTCCCTGGGTACCGTGGAAGCTAGCGCTTATGGGCATTGATGAGCTGGTGTGTGTGTGTGTGTGTGTGTGTGTGTGTGAGTTTGTATATGTTGTTTGTACACCATAGAGCATAGGACACAGGTGTCAACGTGATGTTGTATAAAAATTGTCGCAGTCACGTCACAGGATCAAAAGGACACCGACCTCGAACCATGATGAATGTAAAAGCGTCAATGTAAAAAATAAATAGCACAACATCAAAGGCAAACCATGAGGGGTACAGTGGTTGGAAGAAACAACAAAACTGAGAAGAAACATGTAAAAAAATGGCATTAAGTTTCGCCGGGTTAAACTTCTGAAAAGCCACCATCGTGGTTCTCAAGTTTCTTCTTAAGGTTAAGGGTCCGTAATATTAAGCTCTGAGGATGGTATGTCTTTCTGGCTTCTTCTTAAGGTTAAGGGTCCGCAATATTAAGCTCTGAGGATGGTATGTCCGCATGGTTTTGGTGCGGGCCATAGCGGAATAAGGGGGAATGAAAGAACAGGCGATTTTGCCTTGAATGCCAGAGAAATTTTGCCCATTCCACTAAGGAACAGGGGCAAACTTCTCACCTTATCAATGAGTGCAGTCCAATTCAAGTTTAAGCTCAATGATAAGGGGCCTCCTTTCTATAGCCGAGTCCGAACGGCGTGCCGCAGTGCGACACCTCTTTAGAGAGAAGTTTTACATGGCCACTGTAAATTTTTTCTGATGGTCTCGTCAGGATTCGAACCCAGGCGTTCAGCGTCATAGGCGGACATGCTAACATCAGCGCTGCGGTGGCCTCCAAGGCCAGAGATTGTCATCAGTAAATTTAGTACATTCGAAACCTTTTGGGGCGACGAAGTCCGATGTAGCACTGTGGAGCATTGAAACAGTTGATAGGACGATGAAAATCTTATGGGGAGACCCAGATATTGTCAAGACGAGGGAAATACTGATGCGAATGGGATTTGTATAGTTTTCGGTAGGGACACATAGGACAACGAACACCCTTATGAAGAATTATTGCGGCAGGTGATAGCATGTCAAGGGCAAGTGGGGAATATGATGAGACTTTGGAGCATTAGCTATGGCATTGCCCAGGTTTCGCGGCTAACAGACGCCGGCATTTAGGGGCGTGCAATGCAGAACAACTAGGGATTTTGTAAGTGGTAAGGACTTTCTTACATGGATTTTTTTGAGTTTACTTTTTAGTATTTAATGCATAACAAACCGATAACAGGCCTAGGTGTATGTCCATAATGACATGGAGTGGGTTAATATACGCACCCTCTATTCAACCTAACCAAATTTTTGCTCAATATGCCCATATTTAGCAACATGTCTATGAAAGCCTTATATTTTGTAGGGTGTCGATAGACATTTCACCAGCTTGAAAACATTTCCCCATTTAGAAAGTTTTCGAAGTTTTTCATCAACATTGCCATCGGTTTAGGGGGAGTTTGATTAGATATCAAATTGGTTTTCTACTACAATATTGGGTTGCCCAAAAAGTAATTGCGGATTTTTCGTATAGTTGGCGTTGACAAATTTTTTCACAGCTTGTGACTCAGTAATTGCATTCTTTCTTCTGTCAGTTATCAGCTGTTACTTTTAGCTTGCTTTAGGAAAAAAGTGTAAAAAAAGTATATTTGATTAAAGTTCATTCTAAGTTTTATTAAAAATGCATTTACTTTCTTTTAAAAAATCCGCAATTACTTTTTGGGCAACCAATATAAATATCTATTATTTGAGCCCCTTATTGCCATAGTAGGCAAACATTTATTGGTTGTCTACCATATTTCAAAGCTACCACTTGGGACACCACATATTTAAAGATCCGCAGTTCCTCCTGTGTGTGTGTCTATCTCAATTGGAAGGCAAAAAGTGTTCTCTACTACCAAAAACCTTTTATTGTCCTGTTCCTGATCCTGATCGGCATTCATATATCATTTTTAATTCTTCTTTTTTTGGTAGGATAGGGGAGAGGGGGATCCCCGTCTGAAACTTCCTATCATTTGAGCACAATATATTCTCGGTCATCCTACATGAGTTTGGTGTTGTTTTAATTGGGAGGAGAGGGTCGGTCCCTCAGACACTAAGACCCAAAACACAATTTATTTGAGTCCTTTATTGTTCGGCAGGTCGTGACCCAGATACTTGTATCCTTATATCAACATCAGATTCGAATTCTACTGCCATAGACTTTTCTTTAATTCCCATATTACCCCGATCGAACTACACGTTCAATTGAAGGGTATTTAGTGGTTGGGCCGGTCCCAGACTCCATCCCAAATATGTATACCAGGTTTGTTTTCAATTTCCAAAAACCTTTCATTTTATACCCATTTTGTGACGTTGGCCGTTCATGCCCGTTTTAGGGGTTTTTTTGAGGTTGGGGAGGTCCCGTAGACATCATGGATCAAATTCTTATAACAGATGTGTACTCAACTTCCAAACACCTTTCATTTGATACACATAGTGTCTCAATCGGTAAATATCTGCTGCTGGGGTGTGGGGAGGCCCCTTAGACACCAAGGAATACATTTTTATATCAGATTTTTGCTCTCCTTTTAAATACATTTTATTTCATACCCATATTGCCCAAAGTGGCAATAGTGTCCTGTTGGGTGGTGTTTTAGGGGTGGGTAACTCGACCGACGCTTAGGTTGACATTTTTATGCCAAGTTCGTTTTATCGTCTAAAATACCTTTCATTTGATACCCATATTGTCCCAATCGGTAAACATGTCCGTTCGGTGGGTTTTGGATGGGGCGTCCCACCAAAATTATTTGACCCCAACATTTTATTTCAATTTCGTGTTTTTGGGTACCATAAGGTGGCATACAAAACTGCGCTGAAATCGGTGCACGCATCTCCGAGATCTGGCGTTATTGAAAATTGGGGTATGGGGGAGGGTCCGCCCCCCCCACCCCTCCCACATGGCACTATTTTGTTGTTATGTTGCGATTATCGATAGTATGCTCTACTATAAGTATGATAAAACTTGGAAATGAAAATTTCTGCATGAAGTTTTTTATACCCACCACCGAAGGATGGGGGTATATTCATTTTGTCATTCCGTTTGCAACACATCGAAATATCCATTTCCGACCCTATAAAGTATATATATTCTTGATCAGCGTAAAAATCTAAGACGATCTAGACATGTCCGTCCGTCTGTCCGTCTGTCTGTTGAAATCACGCTACAGTCTTTCAAAATAGAGATATTGAGCTGAAATTTTGCACAGATTCTTTTTTTTGTCCATAAGCAGGTTAAGTTCGAAGATGGGCTATATCGGACTATATCTTGATATAGCCCCCATATAGACCGATCCGCCGATTTAGGGTCTTAGGCGCATAAAAGCCACATTTATTATCCGATTTTGCTGAAATTCGGGACAGTGAGTTGCGTTGGGCCCTTCGACATCTTTCGTCAATTTAATCCAGATCTGTCCAAATTTGGATATAGCTGCCATATAGACCGATCCTCGGATTTAGGGTCTTAGGCCCATAAAAGCCACATTTTATATCCGATTTGGATGAAATTTGGCACAGTGAGTTGTATTAGGCCCTTCAACGTTTTTCGTCAATTTGGCCCGGTTCGGTCCAGATTTGGATATAGCTGCCATATAGACCGATCCTCCGATTTATGGTCTTAGGCCCATAAAAGCCACATTTATTATCCGATTTTGCTGAAATTTGGGACAGTAAGTTGCGTTGAGCCCTTCGACATCCTTCGTCAATTTGGCTCAGATCGGTCCAAATTTGCATATAGCTGCCATATAGACCGATCCTCGGATTTAGGGTCTTAGGCCCATAAAAGCCACATTTTATTTCGGATTTGGATGAAATTTGGCACAGTGAGTTGTGTTAGGCCCTTCAACGTTCTTCGTCAATTTGGCCCAGATCGGTCCAAATTTGGATATAGCTGCCATATAGACCGATCCTCCGATTTATGGTCTTAGGCCCATAAAAGCCACATTTATTATCCGATTTTGCTGAAATTTGGGACAGTGATTTGCCTTAGGCCCTTCGACATCTTTCTTCTATTTGGCCCTGATCGGTTCAGATTTGGATATAGCTGCCATATAGACCGATCTCTCGATTTAAGGTTTTGGGACCATAAAAAGTGCATTTATTGTCCTATGTCGCCGAAATTTGGGACAATGACTTGTGTTGGGCCCTTCGATATTTGTCTTCAATTTGGCTCAGATCGGTCCAAATTTGGATATAGCTGCCATATAGACCGATCTCTCGGTTGAACAATGACTTGTACTTATAAGCATTTGGTCTAAATCGGATGACATCTATTGAGCTGCTATGGGGCATAAGGTATGCATTTTTCACTGGATTTTGACGAAATATGGTTCACATATATACCCGAGGTGGTGGGTATCCAAAGTTCGGCCCGGCCGAACTTAACGCCTTCTTACTTGTTTATCCTCTTAGTGTCTGAAAAGCAAAATTTCCCAAACTACGGCAAATTTAAAAACGAAATGCGTGGTTTTTGCCCCATTTTCCCCACTGTGCACCACAGCCAAATTTGATGCAAACATCTATGACAGTAACGTAATTTCTTGTTTTTTTTTTGTTTGCTTTCAAACAGCAACAAAGGACTGTCTATCCGATTGTTGTTCTTAAACGGTGAGTGCCAGTAACTCTTTGGAGAGAGAGGTTCAGCCGGGTCTGAAGGTGGCAAAGTTTGACCATGCATGGGGTCATTGTAAAGCAATTCGATAGAATCATTTTGAAAATTCAACGAAAGGTTGAGGTGCAAGTGTATGGCACTAAAGGTGACATGTTAATGTGTCGTGTCACCGTCAGACCAAATGTCACTGCATTGAGATGAAAATTTCAAACAGTATAACAAACTGCGCTGATGATGCATAAGAAATCGTGGTAATTGGAGCAAAAATGATGGGTTTGAGGCGGAAGTTGTGATCCAGATGCCATGGGTGTTGCTGTTTATGTGACCATAGAAAATGTTTCACTTTGTGTCACATGTTTAAACTAAGAATTACCAAGTTAAAGTGTGCTAAGATCGGCCGGGCCGAATCTTATATACCTTTTACCATGGATCGCATTTGCCAAGTTCTTTGCACGGCATCTCTTTGTAGGTAAACTATTAACCCGGTGGTCCGCTTCGCTAGGCCCGTTTTGATATCCTCTTTTTAGTGTAGGACTTCCAAAAACCTAGGCAGTCACTCAGTTTATAAGATTATGAAGTTTTGTAATAAATTTCATAATGTTTGTCCAATTGCTACATTTTAGCAGTCCCCGTTCGCTATAGGCGAAGATAATATATTTCGCACAATTTTGCACTTTTTGGTACCAAAATATACGAATTTGATGGATCATTTAGTCGCCCATCATATATTTCCTTCTTGTACCTACATGTCAAATTTTAGATCTCGGGATCCGTCTGTAAAGAAAGTACCACATGGTATCAATTTTTAAAAAAATTGTTTAGTCACCCATCGTATAATTCTTAGTTGTACCTACATGCCTAATTTCAGATCTCAAGCTCCATCCGAACAGAAAATACAAATTGGTACCAATTTTGGTACCAAAATGTACGACATTTGAATAGATCATTTAGTCACCCATCATTTATTTCTTAGTTGTACCCACATGACAAATTTTGGACCTCTGGCTCCAACTAAAAATAAAGTACCGAATAGTACTAATTTTGGTATTAAAATATCCGAATGGTGAATAGATCACTTAGCCACCCATCACATTTTTCTTAGTTATACCTACCTGACAAATTTCAGACCTCTAGCTCCATGTGAACAGAAAGTACCAAAATGGTACCAAAACGTACCAATTTTTAAAAAATATTTAGTCACCCATCATATAATTTTTAGTTGCACCTACATGCCTAATTTCAGGCCTCAAGCTCCACCTGAACAGAAAGTACAAAATGGTACCGATTTTGGTTCCAAAATGTACGACATTTGAATAGATCATTTAGTCACCCATCATGTAATTCTTAGATGTACCCACATGACAAATTTTGCACCTTTAGCTCCAACTATAAATAAAGTAGCAAATAGTACCAATTTTGGAATTAAAATGTACGAATTGTGAAAATATCATTTAGTCGCCGATCATATATTTCTAAGTTTTATCTACATGCCAAATTGTAGATTTCTAGCTCCATTTGCACAGAAAGTACAAAATGATACCAAATGGCAATATTGGTACAGAAATGTACGAAATGTAAAAAAGTAATTGTCAACCATCATATTTTTCCTAGTTGTACCTACATACCAAATTTCAGACCTGTAGCTCCATCTATAAAGAAAGTTCTAAACGGTACCAATTTCGGTACCAAAATGTAGGAATTTTATATAGATCACCCATTTAGTAACCCATTATACTTTTCCTGGTAGTACCTGCCTGCCAAATTTTAGACCTCTAGCTCCATCTATAAAAAAAGTATCTAATGGTACCAATTGCTGTACTAAACGTACGTTTTCCCCCGTTACCAGCACAATTTTTCCATTTTTTCCTTTCACCCTCATGCTTTTGCAACAGATGTCTTTTAAGTTAAATTTCAAAATTCTACCTCTATCCATTTGGCCTGTACAAAATGTACCCATTTCGTAACTTTTTGGTACTTTTTCAGTACCTAAATGTACAGATTTAAAAAAACTCTTATAGTCACTCAATTAGGGTTGTCATAGTGTACCCCAGTCCGAAAATTCAGAGCTCTAGTTTAATTTACAAAGAATGTACCAAATAGTACTAATTGCGGTACTAAAGTACTTTTTCTCCCATACCTTATTTTTTCGAGGCGCTCTTTAATTTAAGTCCAAGAGCATAATTCTAGCCATTTCCGTTCGCGCTGGGCGAATATGTACCATTTCGTACTTTTTGGTAAATTTTAGTACCTAAACGTACGAATCTCACCAAATCCAGCATTACTCCGTGCATACGACCAACATCCATGCAAAATTTCGTGATTCTAGCTTAAGCCGTTCGGGCTGGGCGATGATCAGTCAGTGACGCTACTCTTTTATATACACAGATAATGGATATACTATTGGAGCTATATCAGGTTATGATCAGATTTTGGTCAGGCTATGATCAGATTTTGGTCATACTTGGCTTGAATGTTGAAGACCATAGTAAATACTATTGTGAACAATTTTAGCCAAATCGGAGAAGAATAAAGCCTTCCGAAGGTTTAAGAAATAAAACCGGGAGATCGGTTTATATGGGAGCTATATTAGGTTATGGATAGATTTGGCCCTAGTAGAGACTGCGCCCTCTAAGGGTTCAATAAGTGCAATCGGGAGATCGGTTTATCAGGTTTTAGACCGATTCAGACCGTACATAGCACATCTGTTGAATGTCGTAGAAGAAGCCGTTGTGCAAGATATCAACAAAGTCGGATAAAAATTGCGCCCTAAAGAGGCTTCAGAATTTCTCCATTTTGGTCTGGTTATTTTCCGGCACTTCAGACACTTTCGCTTGGAGTGTGTTCTCGCTGATACTTTAGAACATGACGCGAGCCAAATCGCATTCTCAAACATATCGGGCTAAATCTTGATATGAGGGAAAATAAGTTGAGTTGGGCCCCTCGACATCCCTGTTGGAATATAGCCCATATATAGACCGTTCTGCCGATTTAAGGTCTTAGGCCCATTAAAGCCACATTTGATATTTGATTTCGCTGAAATTTGCGAAAGCGAGTTGTGTTATGCCCCTCGACATCTCACTTCAATACGGCATAGATCGGTCCAGATTTGGATATAGCTGCCATATGTACTGGATATAATTGCCAATAAAAGGTGAATTTTTTAACCGATTTTGTTGAAATTAGGCGCAATGAGTTGTATTAGGGCCTCCGACATTCGGACCGAGTATGGTCATGATTGGTCTATATTTGGGTATAGCTGCCACAAAGGCTAATCTCTCAATTTAAAGTCTAGGGCGGATAATAAAAACATTTGTTGTCGATTTCGCGGATATTTGGTACAGTGAGTTATGTTAGGCCCCTCGATATACGGTCCTGATCGGTCCAGATTCAAATGTATCTGCCATATATTCCGATCTCTCGATTTATGGTTTTTGACCCATTAAAGTTATATTTATTGTCCGATTTCACTGACATTTTGGACAGTGAGTTGTCTTAGGCCTCTCGACATCCTTGTGCAATACGGCTCAGATCGGTCTAAATTTGAATATAGCTGCCATATAAAGCGATCTCTTGGTTTAGGGTCTTGGGCACATAAAGGGCGAATTTATTGTCCGATTTCGTTGAAATTTGGGATAGCAAGTTGTGTTAGGCCTCTCGGCATTCTTATTTAATGTAGCCCAGATCGGTCGAGATTTGGATATAGCTGTCATATAGATCGATCTCTCGATTTAAGGTCTTGGGCCCATAATAGGCGCATTTATTATCCGATGTCGCCAAAATTTGGGACAGTATGTTAAGTTAAGCCCCTCGACATCTTTGTGCAATATGGCCCAGATCGGTTCAGATTCGGATAACTGCCATATAGACCGATCTCTCGATTTAAGGTCTTGGGCAGATAAAAAGCGTATTTATTGTCAGATTTCGCCGAAGTTTGGAATAGTGAGTTGTGTTAAGCCCTTCAACCTTTTTTTCAATTTGGACCAGATGGGTCCAGATTTGGATATAGCTGTCATATAGATCGATCTCTCGATTTAAGGTCTTGGGCCCATAATAGGCGCATTTATTGTCCAATTTTGCATAAATTTGGTATAACGAGTTATGCTAGGCTCCTTGACACCCCTGTTGAGTACGGCCCAGATCGGTCCAGATTTGGACATAGCTCCCATATATACCGATCTCCCGATTTAAGGGTTTAGGGCCAAAAAAAGGTGAATTTATTAACCGACTTCGACAGATTTGGACATAGCTCCCATATATACCGATCTCCCGATTTAAGGGTTTAGGGCCAAAAAAAGGTGAATTTATTAACCGACTTCGACAGATTTGGACATAGCTCCCATATATACCGATCTCCCGATTTAAGGGTTTAGGGCCAAAAAAAGGTGAATTTATTAACCGACTTCGATAAAATTTAGCACAATGAGTTGTGGTACATTCGTATCGAGTTTGGTCAAGATCGGGCTATATTTAGATATGGCTGCCATATATAACGATCTCCCGATTTTATTTTTCAGGACCAAAAAAGCACGTTTATTACTCAATTTCGCTGAAATTTGACACAGTGGTCTGTGTTAGGCTCTTTGACATTAGGGTTCAACATGACCAAGATGGGTGTATATTTAGATATAGCTGTCTTATTTATCAATCTCTTGATTTGAGGTCTTGGACCCACAAAAAGGATCATTTATTGCCCGATTTCGTTAAAATTTGGTGCAGTTACGCTTTTCGACATCTTTAAACAACGTATTTCAGAACGGTATTGCAAATTGTAAATTTGAACATTGCCCAAAGGAACAGGGGCAAACTTCTTACATATCAATGAGTGCAGACCGATTCAAGTTTAAGCTCAATGATAAGGGGCCTTCTTTTTATAGCCGAGTCCGAACGGCGTGCCGCAGTGCGACATCTCTTTGGGGGGAAGTTTTACATGGCATAGTACCTCACAAATGTTGCCAGCATTAGGAGGGGAAAATCTCCGCTGAAAATATTTTTATGATGGTCTCGCCAGCATTCGAATCCAGGCATTTAGCGTCATAGACGGATATGCTAAGCTCTGCGCTATGGTGGCCTCCTTGTATTTGGATATAGCTGCCATGAACATATGATCTCCCGATTTAAGGTCCTAGGCCCATAAAAGGTGCATTTTTTAAGAAAAATTTGTTACAATGGGATGTGTTAGACTCTTACATGGCCTTCCTGAGTATGGTGGATATCGGACTTTATTTAGGTAAAGCTGCCATACTTTTCGGTTTAAACAGTGTATAGTATTAGACCCCTCGATTTCCATGCCGAGTTTGGTCCAAACGGTACCATATTTCGATTTAGCTGCTATGGGTGAATTAATGATGCATTTTTCACCGTTTTAAGAGGAAATGCGGTTAACATATATATCCGAGTTGGTGGGCATGCAAAGTTCGGCCAGGCCAAACTTAATGACTTTTTACTTGTTTCAATTGAAAAATGTTTTCTTAAAATCATAAAACACTTTATGGGTCTCTGAATATAGTCCTGGTTTATTTATCCACACCCAAACTGTTACATATCCCATTTCCTTAGAACATATTCACATAACACAGTTCATCATATGCTCTTATATTTATTAAAAACTGTTATTTTATCTTAATTTCCTTTAGACCAATACTGCCATGTGTTTATTTAAAAATAAAAATCAGAAATGTGCAATTTAAATTTGTTGCAGCCTTACCAAGCAGCCTTTACAGAGGCAGGGGCTAACGTTATAACACCGAATGATGTTTGCATGCATTATGCATAACTTGTATGCTGTATGCTCCCACTTCGAATAAATTTTCATATCCTGACACACAGAGAATTTATTTTCGGACACTAGACCTTCCTGGCTGCTTAAGCATTGAAGTGGCAAGGCACATCAATAGCACATGCACTACCGGCCAGTGGGGATACAAACTTCAGTGGCCATTGGGCCACCATCTACCAAGGAGCATTTTTTATAATCTCCACTTGCCACCTACTCTGATAAGAAGAAGCCAGTTTTCTTATTTGGCCGAACCTCGGAGAAGGAAAACATGCACCGATGCTGTGCCAACCCAATCTCATGAAGGGAAATTGGTTAAAGTTTATTTACATTCCATATGAGTATGTAAATGTGAACGAATTTATGCTTGAACTCACACAGAACTCTCTTTGCGTACAGACGTGTTTTTAAAACGCTCCTCAAAAATAAATTATTTCAAATGTTTAAAAGTGTTTTTTAACTGACAAAGTTTAATTTTTGTTCATACTGTTTGCTTGGCAAATCACCGTCGTGTTATTTACAAAAAAGAATACAACACAGGCTTCAAATACAAATTCAAAACAAAACAAAACCACATATCAAAGTGCTAAACTAGAAAAAAGTGAAGAACTAAAACAACAACAACAACAATTAACCCTGAGAAACATTAAAGTTAACTCATCATGTCTGAAGTGCCATCAGTGAAAATAATATCTTCATCCAACAACAATATTTCTCCTGGAGAGTCTCTGTTGTTGGCGCCAAAACGAATGAGAGAGGGGATGAGCATAAGTGAGGAAAGTGTCAACAAAACTCCGCGGCTTTCAAATTATGACTCTCCACACCGAATGCTTATGTTAATCGATAAGAGATTTGAGAAGCAAACAGAGCTTTTAAAATCTCTTTTATCTGAAACTGAGTCGCGTCTCTTAGCTGTCATAGATAAGAGTATGGCCGACATCAAGTGCGAGATATCTAAATTAAATGAAAAATATGTGAAACTCAATGAAAGGGTTGACAAAGTAACAACAGTCGTGGACAAAATTGATGGTATGGAAAATACAATGACTGAAATGAAAAATCAAATTCAATTACTGAAAGCAAATCAGCAAAAATTTGAAAACAACCAAGTGGCTTGCGATCTGAGAATAAATGGCATACCTTCCGAAAATGGGGAGAACCTGTACCAAATTTTTGCAAATATTTGTGACACAATTAACATAGCGATCCCAACGATTAGAGCTATGTACCGTCTGGACAACGTTCGTAACCAGAATAACTCTTCAGACTCTGTAATTATGGTTCATTTAGCAACGCCATTTGACAAAAACTTTGTCTTAAAAAATATTGCGAGGTTTAGAAAATCAATTAATTCAAACCTGGTATTGAGTCATGCAGGTTTTGACTCTAATAAACCGTTCTATATAAATGAGAACCTGACAAACCATAATTACAAAATTTTTCAAAATGCACTGAAGCTTAAGCGACAAAAACATCTGGAGTCTGTTTTTTCGCTTCGTGGCCTTGTTTATGTAAGACGGCCTGGATCTGATTCCCCTACGCTTGTTGAAAACATAGAGCAACTTACCAATCTCTTTCGTGAAACACCTGAAAGACCAGTTGCTCATATTGAGTCCTGAAATATTTTGGTGTCATATTAAATTTAATATAATAATTTTAATTGTATGTTACTATATATTCGCTTTACTATGCCTTTTTCTATGTTATCATATATATGTTTTGCCTCTATTTAAATCGAATTTCCTTAATACAGCTCAGCACTTAAGTCAACTATTCATACTGTTAGCATTGCTTATGCGTATTACATATGTCAAGTGACACTTCTTGCGGTTCCAGAGATAATCTCAAATTGATGCTGAAGATTTTTAAGAACCAAATGCCTGGGCTTACAATTGTTCATATAAATGCACAAAGTTTGAACAATAAAATGGATGAATTTCGAGATACTTTTGTGAATTCTGCTATAGATGCCATATGTGTATCTGAAACTTGGTTTCGCCCGGATATATGCGATAATATATATACCTTACCAGGATATAACATATTTAGAGCCGATAGGCAAAGTCATGGTGGCGGTGTTGCTATATTTTTGAAATCTGGACTACATGCGACTGTTAAATGTATGTCATCACAAGGTGACAGCATTGAATACCTATTTCTAGAAATAAACTGTTATTCAAATGACAAGATGCTGATTGGCTGTGTTTACAGGCCCCACAACAATATACCATATGACATGCTCCTATCTTGTATCGAAACAATCTCGTTTTCTTACAACAATATAGCTATAGCTGGTGACTTTAATAGCAATATATTGTCTGAATCTCATTTTTCCAGTTCGATGGAGCTGTTGGGCTTAGTACCAACTAACACTTCTGTGCCCACCCATTTTACGAGTCATTCATCCAGCATTCTGGATATATTTTTTGTTAACAATGTTGTAAATGTTTTGTTTTATGACCAACTTGCTGCACCTGGTTTTTCTAAACATGACCTACTGTTTCTAACATATAACTACGTCATGACCTATCAAGACAACAGAATTACCTACCGCGATTTTAAGAAAATAAACTACAATTTACTGAATCACCTTACTGATGAAGTACCGTGGGACTCAATTTATCACTTTGACTCTGTGGATGAACAAATATCATTTGTTCAAAATCATATCTGTTCAATATACAATCGATGTGTTCCAGAGAAAACAATAACAATTAAATATTCACAACCACCTTGGTTTAACCAGCGAATAAAAATTTTGATTGATGAAAGAAACTTTTCATATAGACGTTGGAAACGTTTTAGAACCTCACAACTACATGAACATTTTAAAAATGCTAGAAGAGCTGTTGGAAAGTGTATAACTGAGGCAAAGACATTGTATTTTCATAATAAATTTCAGAATGCTGTTAATAGTCGCTCTAAATGGAATGAGATACGAAAAATTGGCGTTGGAGAAAAACGCAATACTCAGCTGGAACCCAACTTGAACATAAATGAACTAAATGAGAATTTTGTTTCAATAAACACTGTCTATCCTACTGAAAATATATATGAAAATATGTGCATGGTAGCTGTTGAAAATCCTTTTTCCTTTCGCTGTGTAAATGAAACTGAGGTTCTACCCAGCATTCTGTCCATTAAATCTAATGCGATCGGAACTGATGAAATAAATCCACGATTTATTAAAATAATTGTGCCAAAGATTCTGCCATATTTAACATATATATTTAACACTGTTCTAACTAAATCCACTTTTCCGCTTGATTGGAAACATGCAAAAATTGTACCTATTCGCAAATCAAAAAATGAGTACCGTCCCATCGCCATTTTACCATACCTGTCTAAAGCACTGGAACGCATAATGGCTAACCAAATTGAGCATTTTCTGAAATCTGAAAATTTGTTATCTAACTGGCAATCTGGATTTAGAAAGAAAAGAAGTTGTACCACTGTTCTGATTGATGTAATTGAAAACCTTCGTCAAAGTATGGATAACGGAATGATATCCTTTCTCCTTCTTTTGGATCACAGTAAGGCCTTTGACACTGTAAACCATAATATTCTTGTCCTAAAACTTATGAAATTATTTAATTTCTCCGAGACGTCTTGCAAGCTGATATCATCATATTTGACGCAAAGATCGCAGTCTGTTTTTTATAACAATAGTTGGTCTAACTCTCTGAATGTCCTTAAAGGAGTACCTCAAGGTTCTATCCTTGGCCCTCTTTTATTTTCCATGTATATAAATGATCTGCCTGATGTGCCTGCAACATCTAAAATCCAAATGTATGCTGACGATGTCCAACTTTACACATACTGCAAACTGAAAGATATCCAAACCTGTGTGTCTAACATAAATATTGATTTAGACTTAATACATTGTTGGGCTGTTAATAATGCATTATGTTTAAATCCATCCAAAACCAAACTGATTCTGATAAGTAAAAGAAATGTGACAATAACTGATGATCTCGTTGTGAAAATTGGTAACTCTGTAGTGAATCTTGTACAAGTAGCCACAAATTTAGGATTGACTTTTAATTCAACCCTAACGTGGACAAATCACATTAATGCAACAGTTGGCAAAGTACGTGGGATGCTGCGAAATTTATGGACTGTTCGCTTGTCAACTCCTTTTCACATCCGAATGTTACTTGCAAAAAGTTATTTAATTCCCACATTGTTATATGGATGCGAGATATTTGCGAATTGTGATGCAGACACCAGTAGAAAGCTTAATGTTGCTTACAATGATATTGCAAGATATGTGTTTAACAAAAGTCGACAAGCTCGTATATCACAATTTACATACCAAATATTTAACTTAACTTTTTCAAACTTACTGAATGTCAGATGTCTACTTCTTCTGCACAAGGTAATCTACACAAAAGAACCTGAATACCTACACAAACATCTGAAATTCGCCAGATCCAACCGTGGCCTAAAACTCATTCAACCACGATTTGCCACACAAACCTCTGAACGACAGTACATTGTACATAGTACGCGTCTCTGGAACAACCTACCTCCCAACATACAGAGCATAAGCAATGCAACTTCATTCAAAAATGAGCTATTTAAATTTTTTAAATGAACTACGAATTATTTTTCTTTAAATGTCCTTAATATTTACTACTATAATTTAAAATGTTAAGATTAGTTAATATCCTTTTAAAAAGAATAATCATTATTTTATATACTCTATTGCGAATCAGCACATTAACATATAAGATATAATCTTGTTGTGCTGGTGTTACACTCAATAAACAAACAAACAAACAAACAAACAAAATATCCCAAGTATGGCATTTATGCAAAATTGCAGTATGCAGTTTATTGGCCTTTAGAGAAAGTCAAGCAATCATCAGGGAAAAGAGAAATACCCCGAAAATTTGTTAATGGTTTGGAAAACTGGTTAAGAAGATGATGATGGGTTGATAGGAGATGCATTGGGTAAGCATGAATTTATGGCTAGATTTCTAGTAGGAGAGTTTTAAGAAAAAGTAATGAATTTTTTTTGGCAAAAATATTTGCAAAACTTTTTTTTTTTACAAATTTTAAAGATTGCAGTAAATGTTGTAGAATCTTAAAAGTTTAGTCAGTTAATACTTTAAACATGACTTTGTTATGCTGCATATTTATATTAAAGCCATCTCAAATCTTGATCTGCAAAATAGGCTTTGATTTAAATTTTTAGAAACGCCTAAAAGTATGCATTATTATTGTGAATTATTCCTGGTAACTCTCTGTTTGTTAGCAAAAACACGCCATATGTTAGCAAAAAGGATTGCAACCGAATTTGCCATGAGTATGTGGATGGTGGCAATGTGCATAATTTGAGTATATTAAGATTGCAAGTACATAAATTGCAAATTACCATATGGGCTGGGCCTGGATTTATCAAACATTTAAAGCAAACACTCAATGGATATTGAGATTTTAAATGAAATATTTTTGGTTTTCCTTAGCAAGCTGGCTTTGGAACCGATAAAACATGTATACCTCGTTAAGTATCACTAAAATTATAAGAGTTACTCTGAGAAACAAAAGAATAGTAGGGACGCACTCCCCTAACATTGACGACCTACGCAAACGAAAGAAGAACCATGATCTGCGGATCTGCATATGGAATATTTGGACACTTTGAAAAGGAGGACACTTCATAGAATTGGTGCATTATATGCACAAGCGGGTGTATTGCAGAAGTACAAGTACCGCCTTACAGGAAGTGCGATCGACCGGGAATGGCTTCAAAACAACACCAAACGATGACAAACTATATCACAGCTGCCATAAGACGAGACATAAATTTGGCTGTGGATTCGTGGTGAGTCTAAGAGTGAAACACCTTTTCTCCAGCTTTACTCCGGTGGATGAGAGGCGAGCTAAAATCCGCATAAAATCCTAATTCTTCAACATCAGCCTTATTTGCGTCCATACCCCGACGGAAGATAAGGGCCATCAAACCAGGGGTATTTTCTAAGAGCGCCTGGAAACAGAATATGACCGCTGTCCCGTCCATGATATTAACATAGTTCTAGGAGTTTTTAATGCGAAAATGTGGGAAAAAAATATCTTTGGCCCTACAGTCGAAAATTTAGCCTACAAGAGAGAAGTTCGATAATGGGTTGAAGATAATCGAATTCGCCGCGGCAAAAAACATGGTAGTTGGCAGCTCTAGATTTCAATGTAAAACAAGTAAAAAGGCATAATGTTCGGCCGGGCCGAACTTTGGATACCCATTACCTCGGGTATATATAAACCACCTTTCGCCACAACGCGGTGAAAAGTGCATAATAATTTTCAGGTGTACAAAAATATGGTTCGATTTGGACCAAATTCGGCACGACATTGATTGATGCGACGTTGGAGCATTTCCTATTTCATTGCCCGGTGTATAGATGTATGTCTATAGTGGCATGGGGCAGATTAATATCTGCACCCTCTTTTCAACCTAACCTAACCTGCCTATTGAGCTCAATACCTCTATTTTTAAAGACTGTTTGAACAAGATTTCAACAAACAGAAGCACAAATGGATGGACATGGCTAGATCTTCTTAGATCAAGAATGTTCATACCTTAGGATCGGAAATAGGATCGGAAATAGATATTTCGATCTGTAGCAAACGGATTGACAAAATGAATATACCCCCATCCTTCGGTTGTGGGTATAAAAATGCAAATAGCCACATTAATCCAGCGTGTTTGGTGTACGATTGATGCGTGGAGCGAATATAGATTCGGATCATCACCTTGTAATACTGCACAGAAGCTGGGCATTGAAAAGCTTCAAACAAAACAGAGGGTAACGGCATACTCCACTCGACTAACCCAACTGATTGACGAATTCTTCTTCTTCTCCATTTCACCGTCCTTCGTTTACCCGGCCGTACTTTGTGCATGTCCATTGTCTACCTGACTGTCGACCGTGCATGAGACTATCCTTCGCCCGTGTGACTGTCTTTCGTCCATCTGGCAATCCTTCATCCGTCTGGCCATCCTTTGTCAGTCTGACCATCGACGCCCTTTTGCATGTTCATTATTTATCTGAATGTCCTTCATCCGTGCGACTATCCTTCGTCTGTATGACTAACATTCGTCCGTCTGACAATCCTTCACCCATCTGACTATGCTTTGTCTGTCTCACCATCCTTTGTCAATTTATCCGCCCAACATACCATTGTTCGTTCGTCTGCCCATTTTTCGTCCGTCTAACTGTCTTTCGAGCATCTGACCGTCCTTCGTACGTCTAATTTCCGCCTCCCGTCTGACAGTCCTCGGTCCGTCTGACGAACGGGACATTCATTTATCTGAATGTCCCTCGTCTTTCTCAACTTCGTTCGTACATCCGACCATCTTTTGACTGTCCTTTGTGCGTTCGTCTGTCCTTTGTTTGTACGGCTGCTTCGTTTATTTGACTGTCCATTTATCTGAATGTCTCTCGTCTTTCTAAACGTTCTTCGTCCATCTGACCATCCTTTTACTGTCTTTTATCCGTGGGACAGCCCTTTGTTCATCTGACTGCCCTTGGTTCGTCTGACTATCCTTTGTCCATCCGACCATCTTTTGACCTTCCTTTGTCCTTCTGATCATCTTTCGTACGTATGGTGTTTCGCCCACCCAGCCTTCCTTCGTCCATCTGACTGTCCGACTAACCCTCCTTCGTCCTCTTTGTGCATCTGAACGTAATTCGTTCATCTGAATGCCTTTCGTCCGTTTAACTCTCATTCGTCCGTCTGATCATCCATTGTGCATCTGATCTTCCATCGTACGTCTAACCGTCCATCCTCCGTCTAACCGTTTTTCGTCTGTCTGACCGTCCTTTGTCTGTCTGACTGTCCTTTGCCTTTACGATTGTTCCCTGTCCATCTAAAGGCCCTTCTTCAATCTGACCGTCTTTCGTCCGTTCACCCTCCTTTGCTTGCGCTTCATCTGACCCATCTTCGTCCGTTTGACCATTATTCGTCCATCTGATCAATTGTCATTTGTCATCCGTCTGACTGTTCTTTATCTTCTAATGTCGGACCGTTCTACGACCGACTAACCCTCCTTATCCGTCAAACAGATCTCCGTCTTTCTGGCCGTCTTTAGTCCGTTTGATGCTTCTTTATCCGTCGGACCCTTTAACCCATCTTTGTCCGTTTGACTATTATTTATCAGTCAGTTGTGCTGTTCTTCATTTTTCTTCTACTGTTGGACCGTCCTTCGTCCGTTTGACCATTCTTCGTTGATCTGACCCTCCTTCGTCTGTCTAATAATCCTTCGATAGTCTGGCCGCTCTTCATCTGTCTAACGCTTCCTTCCCAGTCTGACTAGCCCTTGTACATCAGACAGTTTTTCGTTCATCTTATTGCTATCGTTCGTCTAACCTTTTTTCGTTTGTTTGACCATCTATTGTCCGTCTGACAATCTATTATCCTTCTTATAATCCTTAGGGCATCTTTGTATCATTTGTCCGTCTAGTTGTTCTTAGTCTATTTTCCGCCTGTACTTCGTCCGGCTATCCGCACTTCATCCGTCTATCTTTACTTAGGTCGTATATCGATACTCCGTCCATCTAACCGCACTTTGTCCGTGTGTCCGTACATCGTCCATCTGTCTGCACTTCGTCAGTCTGTCAGTACTTTGTTCGACTGTCCGCTCTTCGTCGGTCTTTCGTCACTTTATCTGTCCGTACTTCGTCCGGCTGTCCGTACTTCGTCCGGCTGTCCGTACTTCGTCCGTCTGCCCGTATTTCGTCCGTCTGCCCGTACTTCGTCCGTCTGTCCGTACTTCGTCCGTCTGTCCGTACTTCGTCCGTCTGTCCGTACTTCGTCCGTCTGCCCGTACGTCGTCCGTCTGTCTGTACTTCGTCCGTCTGTCCGTACTTCGTCCGTCTGTCCGTACTTCATCCGTCTGTTCAGACGTCGTCCGTCTGTCCGTACTTCGTCCATCTGTCCATACTTTGTCCGGTTGTCCGCACTTCGTCCGTCTGTCCATACTTTGTCCGGTTGTCTGTACTACGCTTGTCTGACAACCTTCGTCTCTTTGACTGTCCTGCGCTTGCCTGACAGCCCTTCATCCTTCGTCAATAAGTCTGTCAGTCCACGGAGCCATCCTTTTTGCATCTGGTTATTTATAGTCTATCTTATGCTTCCTGTCCGTCTTTTCCATTTGGTTTCCCTTCTCTTCTTCTACCCGGTCATCTTAACATTTGTCCGCGAGTTAATGACCAGCAATCTCAACATTAACCACGAATCATCGCATCGGACATTTGTGCGTATACGTAACAATCGTGTGAAATGTTGCACATACGCAACCCAGTCCATAGTGTTAAAATCGACTGCTATTTGATGTTTAGGGAATATCCAAATCAAATAGAAACACTGTTTAATATTAAACTAACACCAACATTAGCCAACCTAAATTTAAATAGACACGATATACAATAGCTTGGCTTGGTACGTGACTTGGTTATTGTTACCCTTATTGCATGAATACCATTGACATCTGGAATAAGGCTTAAAGCAATAACTAGCATAAGTCCTTTTGCACTGTTGATGATGTTGTTATTTTTGTCATAACAATTTTTCAATTAAATTTTAATTTTGAAGAAAATTGCCAAAACCGTTGTGCAGCATTGCCACTGCACTCTCTTCCTCTCAGTGAATGGTTGGCTGAATGTCTTTATTGTGTAGCACTTTTCTTTTCTTATGTTGTTTTTTTTTCTTTTTGAGATGTCATAAGAAACTTTTGTAATTATAAGTTGACGAAAAAATCTGCTTAACATAATCATTTCGTACGAGTTACTACACTTCAATCTGTTCTGACGAAAAATCTCAAGTTTCATTTTGTTAAGTTGATCTGTTGCTTGGATGTGGCCAGACCCATCATCATGCCCATCGCCCTCCTCGTCTTCGTCATCTTCAAGACGCAAAGTAAAAATGCAACTAGAACAAGCAAAGAAACAAATTAAAAAGGGTGAGAAATTAATTTGGATTTTCAATTAAAGCTTGGCAAAAACAATAAAGCCAACAAGGCACACAGCAGTAGGTGGTTAGCTCTATTCAACAATAATTTGAGGCAATGTGCATGATGGAGAAAAACTCTACAAACATAAATTGAGCAAAAATTTGCTATGGTAGGTACGAGTATGATTATGAGATTGCATGGAAAGATGGGGTAATCATTTGTTTGTGTATTATTCGAAATTGCAATGGCTGGGGTAATTAATAAGTGTGAATGAAATTTGTGGCTGGAAAATCACATTGATGCGGTATTGGTTTGTTTACATTGTATATTGTTATAAATATTTATTATCTGCTTAATGTGTTTCTTATTATTGCATAAAAGGTGAGCTATTACAATTTAATTATAGCCTTTAAGTATAAGAATGCAAAAAACATGTAAAAGAACATTAAATCAAACCTGCGGAATGTTCTACGAGTTATTTGCTTCCATATGATATTGGAAGTCAATAAAGAACAATCCGCTTATAGTTTTTCCTGCTGTCTAATTCATGCCTCTGGCTCATTGATTACGAGAACTATAGGAGAAGGCAATCTAGTAGGCACCCGATCTGGCCGGTATATTCACAGCGTGACCGGAACTCCGAAGGTCTTGAATTTGACAAGGGTAGTGTGTACAACCAAGTCCGGCAAGGCAAGCTAAGCGCACCAAAGGCTTAAAAATCTAAAGGGTGTTTCACATAAAGTTCAGAAAAATCCATGAAATCTTTATTAAAATCGATAGTAAATTGCAAATTTGCAACTTTTGTCCATAAACATTCCACTAAGGAACAGGGGCAAACTTCTCACATATCAATGAGTGCAGTCCGATTCAAGTTTAAGCTCAATGATAAGGGGCCTACTTTGTATAGCCGAGTCCGAACGGCGTGCCGCAGTGCGACACCTCTTTGGAGAGAAGTTTTACATGGCATAGTACCTCACAAATGTTGCCAGCATTAGGAGGGGAAAACCACTGCTGAAAATTTTTTCTGATGGTCTCGCCAGGATTCGAACCTAGGCGTTCAGCGTCATAGGCGGACATACTAACCTCTGCGCTATGGTGGCCTCCTGAATCGATAGTACGATAGTAGTCCATATAATTTAATGTTTGAAGATTATTTCATGCAAATATTGACCGTGACTGGGCCTCAAATGGTCCACCCGCTTTGTCCAATTTGGCATTCACAACATTTCGGCAGGTATATCGAGAATAAATGCTTCAATTGAAGCGGACTTGTCTGTATAGACATGAGCTTTAACATATCCCCTAAAATATTGCTTTGACTTTAGGTAAAGTCGCACTGAATATGTTGCAAGGTGTTGTGCGACCGTAGACAGCAGTTGATCGCAAGCGTCATCGTCATCGCCTACGGCTTATACGGCAATATACGCAACAGCAACACCCCAGCCCCAATATTGGTGGGCCAGTGCAATCTTTTAATTGAATAGCAATGGTCTCCCAAGCAAGATCAACGAGATAGTAGATTTTATGAGTCGGAAGAACATTTTGGTTGTAGCGATACGGGAGACAAAGCTGGCCAGAAGAGTAGATCAATGCACGTTCTGCACGGTGAATGAGGAACCCCCTCTCGGATTGAGGGAAAGTACAGCAGCACGCCAGGCATTTCCATTGCATCCCCTGATCTCCTGAGTGGCGTGTCCTGGCAAGCCGTCATTTCTTTGGGATCAGACCACCTCCCCATAATTCTCACCATCTACTGGCCACCCGACTTCAAGAAGGCTCATTGGGTCGGCTTCAGAGAATAGAGCTTTATACCAGCCGGTTGAATACCCCAAATGCGGCCCAATTTCCCGGCACAGGTAGTGGTACTCGCGGGTCAAAGTGATGGGATTCGTTGCACGGACCCCACTAACCCCACAATCGGCGAGCTGAATATGGTAATAAACAGGGTTGTCAACGAACGTAAGCGGAATTTGTGGCAGGAAACACTTGGAGCAATGTAACTTAGGGACTTTCAATTAAAAGCGACAAATTGAAGAAGGATGTCGAAGGGCCTAACACAACTCACTGTCCCAAATTTCGGCGACATCGGACAATAAATGCGCCTTTGATGGGCCCAAAACCTTAAATCGAGAGATCGGTCTATATGGCAGCTATATCCTAATTTGGACCGATCTGGTACAAATCGAAGATGGACTTCTTGAGCCCCTAGAGGGCGCAATTCTCACCCGATTTGACTGAAATGTTGCGCGTGGTGTTTTGGTATCATTTCCAGCAACTGCGCTAAGTATGGTTCAAATCGGTAAATGTTTTGATGTAGCTGCCATATAAACCGATCTTGGGTTTTGACTTCTTGAGCCTCTAGAGGGCGCAATTCTCGTCCGATTTGACTGAGATTTTGCGCGTGGTGTTTTTGTATCACTTCCAACAACTGTGCTAAGTATGATTCAAATCGATTCATAATCTGGTATAGCTGTCATATAAACCGGGCTTGGATCTTGAATTCTTGAGCCAATAGATGGCGCAATGAAATGAGGGCGCTGAAATTTTGCAGGAGGTGTTTTGTTATGACTTCCAATAACTGTGCTAAGTATGGTGCAAATCAGTACATAACCTGATATAGCTGACATATAAACCGATCTGGGATCTTGACTTCTTGAGTCTCTAGAGGGCGCAATTCTCATCCGATTTGGCAGAAATTTTGTAAAACGGCTTCTCTCATGACCTTCAATATACGAGTCCAATATGGTTTGACACGATCAATAGCTTGATACAGCTCCCATATAAACCGGTCTCCCGATTTTGCTTCTTGAGCCCCTACAAGGCGCAATTCTTATACGAATGAAGTGAAATACTACACAATGACTTCTACAATGTTCAGTATTCATTTATGGTCCAAATCGGACTATAACTTGATATGGCTCTACTAGCACAACAGTTCTTATTCAATATTTGTTGTTTGCCTAAAAAGAGATACCTCGCAAAGAACTCGACAAATGCGATCCATTGTGTAGTGTATATAAGATTCGACCCGGCCGAACTTAACACGCTCTTACTTGTTAGTTTTGTAAAGGCATTTTTATCTGCAAAATTCAAATTACGATAATATCTCTATTCGTTGTTTTCTTAGAACTTTGTAAATCGGACCACAAACGAAGATTTGGCAGCCCCCAACAAATTTTCGTAATACCGAGGTGATCAATTTTTGTCGTCTGTTAGAAGGCGCCCGGACCATATAAAGCCTTGAAATTTTGTACACGACCTCTCTAACACCTCAGCTCTAACCATTCCAAATTTTAAATAGATGTATTTGCACGTTATTTGAGCTTTTTTCGGTTCTATCCATCCCCCTGTGCGATCTCTCGATTAAGGTCATTGGCCCTTGAAAGGGGCATATATGATCAGATTTCGATTAAATTTGGCACTACGAATTGTTTTTTGGGCCCTCGTCGAGTTCCATTCCGAGTATGGTTCACATCGGAACGTATTTGAATTAAGCTGTCATATAGACCGATCTTCCGGTTTACAGTCTTGACTCAATACTATTGGGTTGCCCAAAAAGTAATTGCGGATTTTTTCATATAGTCTTCGTTGAAAAATTTTTTCACAGCTTGTGACTCTGTAATTGTATTCTTTCTTCTGTCAGTTTTCAGCTGTTACTTTTAGCTTGCTTTAGAAAAAAAGTGTAAAAAAGTATATATGATTAAAGTTCATTCTAAGTTTTATTAAAAATGCATTTACTTTCTTTTAAAAAATCCGCAATTACTTTTTGGGCAACCCAATATTACATAATTTTGGACTATATGACTGCTATAGCGTAGTATGATCGGATTTGGCTCGTTCAAGAACTTTGCCTGTTGCATCTGACAGACCGACGAACGGCCTGGAACAGAGCAATGTTGGCCGTTATTTTGTTGACTGTTCAGTTAAAAATGCATATTTGCTGAATTAATAACTTTTCAATGTACAGTGGTGTACAAAAGTATTGGGACAGTAAGAACATTGGGAGAAACCAACAAATATCATGCAAAACAAAAACAAGCATTTGGCTTATTTGAATGTTAAATTTTTGCGAATGTCCAATCTTACTCTCTCTCTCTCTATCTCTATCTCTCTCTCTTTCCCCCTACTTCTTATTAAATGCAAAAACTGCAAATTTGCCCATGAACATTCCATTAAGGAAAAGGGGCAAACTTCTCACCCAGCAATGAGTGCTGTCCGATTCAAGTTGAAGCTCAATGATAAGGGGCCTCCTCTTTATAGGCGAGTCCGAACGGCTTGCCGCAGTGCAACACCTCTTTGTGGAGAAGTTTTTATATGGCTGCCATACCAAATGGTACAGTACCTCCCAAATGTCGCCAGCTTTAGAAGGGGATAACCACCGCTGAAAATTTCCATGAGGTTCTCACCAGGATTGGAACCCAGGCGTTCAACCTCATAGGCGGACATGCTAACCTCTGCTCTACGGTGGCCTCCGGTGTTTTGAGCCTATTAAATAACACACTTCACTTCAACTTTGCTTTCACTTAAAACTTCAAACTGAGGTGATTTTTTTTAAAGAAATATTTCCCCTATTAAGTGCACTCCAAAACTGTTTTCCATTTGCACTTCACAAAAATGAGTTTGTGTGTGTTTTCAAGTGCATATTATTGGCTTAATTGATTTTCTTAAGTACTGCACAAAAGTTCAGCATTATTTCTTTATAATTTTGGCACCTAAAAAGTATGCAAAATTTCCTAGTTTTTTTTTTGGTCCTCCTAAAAGTATGCAAGATTTTCTCAAGTATCATTATTATTGCAAATTCCATTCAACTTGAGGGTCTTTCATTATTATTTGCGCCATGACTTTACTTTTCTTTGTCGTTGTGTGTTTTTTTTTTGTTTTGATTGCTTGCAACACCCTTTCGTACTTTGCCAAAGAAATCTTTTAATTTTCATTAAACTCCTAGACTAAGAAGTAGCACTTATTACACATTTTCTGTTTGTTTTTCCTACGGTGGTTCATACAATTTGTTTGTTGGAAAACTATTCTCATCTTGTCTTTTGCTTTTGTTGTTTCTTTTGCATTTCATGTCATTGTGCTGATTCCTCAATTCATTTTCTACAAGACTGTAGTAGTAGTTGGGAATTTGGAATGTTTCAAGAATTTCTGTTCCTTCTTGCCCGGTGTCATTTCTTTGTTCTTGTTCTCGTTTTGTGTGACCAAAAGGAGGTTTGATGATGGTTCATTCCTTTTTGACGTCAAAACATTTAGTTGCGAACATTAGCTGCAGCAGCCCGCCTTTTTGTCTTCATTTCCACTTCAATTCTAATGTTGGAGTTACCATTGCTGGTAGCTCCTGGTTCTGGTGCTGTTTCTGCCGGCGATATTACTTTCTGCTGTGGCATAGCCTTGTTAGTTGTAGTTGATGTTGCTGCTTTTGCTTCCTTTTACTCTTGTTGTTGCAGTTCATTGTTTAACCATTGTCGTCTGTCGTCTTTGCTTATTTGACACTCTTTTCTGCGTAGTTTTTTTTTTCTTTATTACCGTACATTGTGAGATAGTCTTGATGCCACTTTCTTGCCGGGCTGCTGGTCGGTTTTCTGGCATTTTTGAAAGAAAACTTGCCCTCTTCATCTTGTGATTCGAATTCCAACTACTTGGCTTACACAGTGGCTGATAAGATGGTTATGGCAAAACCTTTTCGGCTACAATGGGTTAAATATGTCGGCTCATTGAGCATAGATCGTGGAGGTCACCTTAGCGCAGATGTTAACATGTCCGCTCATGACGCTGAAAATTTTCAGCGGTGGTTAACCCCTCCTAATACTGACGACATTTGTGAGGTAAACATTTCTCTCCATGTAAAAACTTCTCCCCAAAGAGGTGTCGTACTGCGGCACACCGTTCGGACTCGGTTACGCAAAGGAGGTCCCTTAGCATTGAGCTTAAGCTTGAATTTGGCCAGCACTCATTGAGATGTAAGAAGTGTTCACCTGCTTCTTAATGGAATGATCATGCTCAAATTTGTATTTATTCCAGTGATGGGCACACTAAAACAGTTGAAAATAATAAATTGTGTTTGTATGAGGGGCAGAATAACACCAATGCTATGTAAAGTAACAACTATGCATCGACCGAACGAAGAGCTTCTTCATCCATTGTGACAACATGGCCTAGCCAATGCAACCGTTGTACGTGTATCTATGCTCTCGTCGTCATACAGCTCGTGATTCATACGTCGCGTATATTCTCCATTAACGCATACTGCTCCATATATATTTTACGAAGAATTTTTCTCTCAAACACTCCAAGTACTGCCTCATCTGATTTCACAAGTACCCATGTTCAAGAACCACATAACACGGGTAGTATTAGTGTCTTGTATAGCGTAATCTTCGTCTGTCGAGAGGTGGCCTTGCTTCCAAACTGCGTGCCTAATCCAAAGCTGCATCTGTTATTCTTCGCTTTATTTCAAAACTGGAACCAAGTTTCGGTTACGGCGGTGCTGAGGTAGATAAAGCTAAAGTTGTGGTTCCTGTGGTTCCTTTCTTCATTTTCTTTATCTGCTCGGGTGTACAAAGCATTTGCAGTTGTGAGCTCATAAAAGGCTTAAATGCAAGTCATGCGACCATTACCCATATACAGACAAAATACTTTCTCATTTTTTTGACCCACTGTGCATTACCTCTTGGCCGTATTGCCTGTTGTGTTATCTCCAACTTTGGCAAGGGATTCTGTTTCTGATAGTGATGCTGATGCTGGTGCTGCTGTTGCTAATGTCTGCCACTCGACGTTTCTTTGCATTCTGGCAACAAATGATGCATCCACACTCTGGTCGTTGGAAGGCTGGCCTGCGATGTGCAATATGATAGTGTTGCATGTAATTTGTTACTACGCCATGGCCATGGTGGCGGTAAGACATTCGTCGTCTAACTATGACTATGTGAGTGCGAGGCAGGGTTTTTGTGTGGAAAATTTATTTCTTGGTTTCTACTCTGTGTGACCATGTAAATAAGGAGACGGTTAGCTGGTTGGTCTCTTGCCAGTCCGACATTTAGCCATTGGGTCGTTTTGTCGGTGAGTCAGTTGCTTATCTCCCTAGCGCTCTGTGTGTTTCCATATTTATGAATATAAATTATTAGTGGTACTTGAGAGCGAACAAAGGATGTCAGGCAATATATGCTTGGATTTTTGTTGTGTGGTCATGTTTTCGGAAGACATTTTCAATAATGAAAATTTCTTAATTAACTTAATCTCATTAATGGAATTATTTGCCAAGAGGTGGAGGTGGTTTGATTCTGGGGAGAGTGGGGGTTCGGGGTAGAAAAGTGTCAAATTGTTTGAATAAACTTAAGTAAACCTATCGCCATGAAGTCTATTAAGATGATGTGGTTGTGTGTGCGTGTGTGTGTGTGTGTTTGGAATATGGATACGTTTATATGGATATTTCTTAAGACAATGTTATCGGATACCGTAGCAACCAATAATGGGTATTCACAGGGTTTGAAGGATGATAGGGGTACTAGTTTAAAAGGCTAAATTCATTATGGTGATAGAAATTTTGTACAACAACATGTAGAACTTAAGCAGAACTTCAATCAAAATAAATTCACTGCTAGGTTTTTGGATCAAAGTTAATGTCCTGTGACTAATAGCCTGTTTGTGGATGTCGAATAATAATCCAGACAAACAAACAACAATCGCTCGAAATCGATTCTTTTTCGGTTGGTGTAGGTTAGGTTTAAGTGGCAGTCTGTTCACATCCACTAAATCAGACAGGTTCTCTAAAGTGGAACTCCTTCTGACTGCTAGTGCTGGACACACACACAGAAGGTGTTCAATAGTCTCTTCTTCTTCGATATCGTCACAGCTTCTGTGACATAGACGTTTTCGTCCATTGTGATACCACAGGAACAGAAGAAGGAAGATGCCTTCTAGTTCCTACCGTTGAACCATCCAGATCGCTTTAAAAATCCCAATAGCTTGCGAATGTTCACATCCTCTAAATCAAACAGGTTCTCCAAAGTGTAACTCCTTCTGACTGCTAGTGCGGGACACACACACAGAAGGTGGTCTATAGTCTCTTCTTCTTCAATGTTTTCACAGCTTCAGAAAAAGTCGTTGCTGGCAACTTTCAGTCTGTCAGCATGTTTTAGGATAAGACAGTGAGCCGACTTGACGGACACAATGACTGAGACGTCAGTTCTAGCCAATGACAGTAAATCGGTAGACCTCTTCAAGTCTAGATAAGGCCACATAGTTTTGCAATGCTCACAGTCAACTCTTGGTGACCATCTATCACTGGTTGTCCTTCGAGACTGGTCCTGAAAACTTAGCTTACATAACGCTAGAGGCATACCCACAGATTCCAGTATCCCTGTAATGTGTAGGATAATTCCTAGTCTCGCAAGCTCGTCCGCTTTACAATTCCCTGGGAAATCTCTGTAGCCCGACACCCAGAACAGGTGAATAATGAACTGTTCAGCCATCTCGTTGAGAGATCTGTGACAGTCGAGGGCCATTTTTTAATGCAGAAATGCGTTCTCCAGGGGTTTAATGGCTGCCTGGCTGTCTGAGAAGATATTTATGCCAATCGTTGTAATGGCATTATATCTTAGCAATTCCACCACTTCCTTAATTGCAAGGATCTCCGCTTGATAGACACTGCAATGGTTGGGTAACCTTTTCGATGTGACCAGTTCTAGATCTTTAGAGTACACCCAAAGACCACCTGGTCGTTTAGTTTGGAACCATCCGAAGTCTATGTAACTTCTGTTACCAGTTATATCGTAGTTCCAATCGGTTCTATCAGGAATAGTGGTACAGTACTTTTTATAAAAAAGCGGCTGAGGTAGGGTGTAATCCACACTGCCTGGAACATCGGACATATTGCGTTGCCCAAAAATTAATTGCGGATTTTTCATAAAGTCGGCGTTGACAAATTTGTTCACAGCTTGTGACTCTGTAATTGCATTCTTTCTTCTGTCAGTTATCAGCTGTTACTTTTAGTTTGCTTTAGAAAAAAAGGGTAAAAAAGTATATTCGATTAAAGTTCATTCTAAGTTTTATTAAAAATGCATTTACTTTCTTTTAAAAAATCCGCAATTACTTTTTGGGCAACCAATAATATCAAGGATAACATAGTGTCCGTAGCCGCCACATGACCAATGAGAAAGCTCCCTCAGCGTCACAGCAGTGGTCGTAGCATTTGTCTCGCCACAATGTCCAGAGGGATAAGATGTGGCATTCAATTCAGTGCATCAGATGGTGTTGTCCCCAGTGCGGCTGTGATGTACAAACAAGCCATCCTTCGGATCCGGTTGAGTATTGAGCAGTAGGTGGACTTTTGAAGCGTCGTCCACCAGATCACAACACCATATAGCATTATAGGTCTGACAACTGCAGTATATTCCCAATGCACGACACGCGATTTTAACCCACAACTTTTGCCAATGGCTCTCTTGCATTTGTATAGGGCAAGAATTGCCTTTCTTGCCCTTTCCAAAATGTTGGATTTAAAGTTCAATTTCCTGTCCAACAAAACACCCAGGTATTTTGCGCTTTCTGTAAATGGGACATTCTCTCCTCCCAAGGAAACAGCTGCCACTGAAGGTAACATGTATCTCCTGCTGAAAAAAACTACCTTTGTCTTGCACGGATTTACGCCTAAACCATTTTCCGTAGACCACTTTCGGTAGCCCACTTTGCTGTGACACTTGGAGCTTCCTGAAGTATATCTCTAAGAGTCAGAGAAACTTTCCCCTAACCGCAACAGCCACGTCATCAGCACATGCTGACGTGGCTACACCTTTTTCTTCCACCTTTTTCCTTTCTTCTAGAGACAAAAATATATTGTCAATGGCTACGTTCCAAAGTAGAGGAGACAGTACACCTCCTTGAGAAGTTCCACTGCTAACCCACCTTCTTAGATCTACGGTTCCCAAGCCTGCGTTATGCATATTTTAGTAAGTTTTTAAAAAACTTTCTTACCGTAGTGTTGATGCCTAGAAACTCCAACTCCATCTTCAATGTCAAGAAATGCTACCATCGTATGTTCTTTGACTACGATTGAACCCTCTATGTAACCGACTAGGTCGTGAAGGGGCTGTTCCAGTGGATTTGCCTTTACTATATGTATGCTGATGCCGAGACAGGCAATCTCCATGGATCTTTTCCCTAAGATATGTTTCTATCAACCTCTTAAGAATCTTCAGCATATCGGATGACAGACTAATAGAACGAAAATCTTTCGCCTTCGTGTGTTAAGGTTTTCCTGCTTTCAGAATGAAAATGACCTTCGTGTCCCTCCAACCCACAGGTATATATGACATTCTGATACAAGCAGAGTATATCTCCCTAAGCTAGAGAACCAGTCTATCAGACACAGCTTGTAATTCAACCGGTGATACATCATCAGGGTCTGGCGATTTTAAGGAGTTGAAACTTCTTATCGCTCAAAGTATTTTCGGCTCAGACACAATTTTCCTAATAACCTCCGATGTATGCATACCAGAGAGTTTTCTCTATTCGTTCTCAAATGACATATTTCTCGACACTTTGTCTGCTAACTTTTCTTTTAACAATTCATGTGTTTCTGTGTTGTAGGTATAGATTTATGGTCCGCGCAACTACAATGACTCCCATGGTATACATATGTGTCTGTGCATCTTTCGGAAGATCTGTCAAAAGCGACGTACCCTAGAAAACGACAACGGGCCACGACTTGACTCCGCCTAATTTTGTTTTTCAAGTTTATTTGCCTTTGAATGTGAATATCGTTATACCCTTCACCTTAGGATGGGAGTATAGTAATTTCGTCATTCTGTTTGTAACTCCTCGAAATATTCCTTTGAGACCAGATGTCATTTTAAGTCGATCTAGCCATGTCCGACCGTCCGTCGGTCCGTCCGTCCGTCTGTCTGTCCGTCCGTCCGTCTGTCTGTCCGTCCTTCCGTCCGTCTGTCTGTCCGTCTGTCCGTCCGTCTGTCCGTCCGTCTGTCCGTCCGTCTGTCCGTCCGTCTGTCCGTCCGTCTGTCCGTCCGTCTGTCTGTCTGTCCGTCCGTCTGTCCGTCTGTCCGTCTGTCCGTCCGTCTGTCCGTCTGTCCGTCTGTCCGTCCGTCTGTCAGTCGGTCTGTCCGCCCGTCCGTCTCTCTGTCCGTCCGCCTGTCTGTCCGTCCGTCTGTCTGTCTGTCCGTACGTCAGTCCGTCCGCCCGTCCGTCTGTCCGTCCGTCCGTCCATCTGTCCGTCCGTCCGTCTGTCTGTCGAAAGCACGCTAACTTTCGATGGAGTGAAGCTAGCCTCTTGAACTTTTGCACGGATATTTTTTATTAGTGTAGGTCGGTTGGGATTGTAAATGGGCCATATCGGTCCATGTTTTGACATAGCTGGGATCTTGACTTCTTCTGCCTCTAGAGAGCGCAATTCCAATCCGATTTGGTTGAGGTGTTGCACGAGGTGTTTTGTTATGATTTCCAACAGATATGCTAAGTATGGTTCCAATCGGTCCATAACCTGATATAGCTGCCATATAAACCGATCGCGAATCTTGACTTCTTGAGGCACTAGGGAGTGCTATTCGTATCCGATTTGGCTGAAATGTTGCAAAAGATGTTTTGTTATGACTTTCAACCACTGTGAAAAATATGGTGTTAATTGGTCCATAACCTGATATAGCTGCCATATAAACCGATCTGGGATCTTGACTTCTTGAGCCTCTAGAGGTCGCAGTTATTATCCGATTTGGTTGAAATTTTGTACAACGACTTCTCTTCAACATACGTGTCAAATATAGTCTGCATCGATCTATAGCCTGATAAAGCTCCCATATAAACCGATCTCCCTATTTTACTTCTTGAGCCCCTAAAGGGTGCAATTTTTACTCGAATTGACTGAAATTTGTCACAACCACTTCTATTATGGTATCCAACATTCAGTTTAATTATGGTCCGTATCAGACGATAACTTGAAATTATAGCTCCAATATCATAGCAATTCTTTCCGTTTATTATATGTTTGCCTTAAAAGATACCGGGAAAAGAACTCGACAAATGCAATCCATGATGGAGGGTATATAAGATTCGGCCCGGCCGAACTAAGCACGCTTTTACTTGTTTTTATTTCCTACAATTGCAAATTTACCCATAAACATTCCATTGAGGAATTGGGGCAAACGTCTCATAAATCTATGAGCGTGGCCAATTCAAATTTAAGTTCAATGATAAGTGACCTCTTTTTATAGCCGAGCTCGAAATGCGTGCTGCAGTGCGACACTTCGTTGGGGAGATGTTACTACATGACAAAGTACCTTACAAATGTCGCCAGTACTAGGATGGAATAACCACTGCTGGAAATGTTTTCTGATGTTCTCGCCTGGATTCGAACACAGGCTTTCAGGATTATGGGCGGATGTGCTAAACTCTGAGCTACGGTGGCCTGCTATTTATGTCATAATTCGCATTTCATTTCTCTGTCGAAAAGAGATTAAGGGTTCGATTATTGATGCCAACTCAACTATAGCTGTGTTGCCAGAAGACAAAAACCTGAAATAAAAAAAAAACATAAAGTTGAAAATTGTTTTCAGAATCTTGTACGTGCACCTACTAAATGAATTGTAACAAGTAATATAAAGGCGTTAAGTTCTGCCGGGCTGAACTTCGGTCCAAGACTTTAAATCGAGATATCCAAGACTTTAAATCGAGTTATCGGTCTATATGGCAGCTACATCCAAATCTGAACCGATTTAGGCCAAGTTGCAGAAGAGACTAACACAAAGCACTGTTCCAAATTTCGGCGAAATCGGACAATAAATGCGTCTTTGATGGGCCCAAAACGTTAAATCGAGAAATCGTTCAATATGACAGCTATAGTCAAAACTGGACCGATCTGTGGCATATTGCAGAAGTATGTCTAGGAGCTTAACTTAACTCACTGTCCGAAATTTCGGAGACATCGGACAATAATGGCGCCTTTTATGGGCGCAATACCTTAAATCGAGAGATTGGTCTAGATGGCAGATATATCCAAATCTGAACCGATCCAAATTTGGACCGATCTGGGCCAAATTGAAGAGGGATGTCGAAGGGCCTAACACAACTCTCTGTCCCAAATTTCAGCAAAATCGGATAATAAATGTGGCTTTTATGGGCCTAAGAGCCTAATTCGGCGGACCAGTCTATATGGCAGCTATATCCAAATCTGAACCAATCTGGGCCAAATTGACGAAAGATGTCGGAGGGCCTAACACAACTCACTGTCCCAAATTTCAGTAAAATCGGATAATAATTGTGGCTTTTATGGGCCTAAGACCCTAAATCGGCGGATCGGTCTATATAGGGGCTATATGAAGATATAGTCCGATATAGCTCATCTTCGAACTTTACTTGCTTATGGATAAAAAAAGAATCTGTGCAAAGTTTCAGCTCAATATCTCTATTTTTTAAGACTGTAGCGTGATTTCAACAGACAGACGGACGGACATGGCTAGATTGTCTTAGATTTTTGCGCTGATCAAGAATATATATATACTTTATAGGGTCGGAAATGGATATTTCGATGTGTTGCAAACAGAATGCCAAAATAAATATATACCCTCATCCTTCGGTGGTGGGTATAAAAAAGTTTGCAATTCAATGTAAAAATGGACATTTCTATAAAAAATTTGCCTAAATTTGCTTTCGTTCAACAAAAGCCCCGAAGCCTGCACTTTGTATTCCAATTCAAGTAAAGCCATTACAAATTTGCCATGAAATTAGGATGCATTAGCTAACAATTACTAATGCACTTGTGCCACCCACAAAACTTTATAAAATTTTCTAAATTCTGTCTATCTTTTCGGTGTCTTAATCGTCTGATGGCTGAGTACGCGCATGTGAATGTGTGTGTGTAGTCCCGATTTGCCATTTAAAAGGTTTCTTTGAGTATTTAACAATTTGACAGCAACAGAAGAGCACAACTTTTTTGGGGAAACCTGTTACATGCTGGCAAATCTGTTAATTAAATTGAAAAACCAATTAAAACTTCAAAAAATGTTCACCTTCTATGGCAAAAAAGAGGAGAAAACTCTAAAAGATAGATTTTTCTCTCGCCCCCTACCTATGTCGTGATTTTGTTGTCAGCAGGGGTTGCTTGAATACACCTGCAGATTCGAATGCGACAGACTCTTTGAGGGTATGTAGCTGAAAGCTATATGGAAAAAAGGGGAAACAGTTTTATTGTCATTATATTGGTGAAAGAATTTAGCGCTGATATTTTGGTAGAGTTAAAGAAAGCTTAAGGTAAAGGTGTTGAACTAAGTTGGGATGCACCATAGAATGGGGCTATGAGTTATGGTACAATGAAGTAATGGGTGTGTGGCACGAGACGTTCTATGACTTACTTCGTTAGTCCACTTTTGGACATTAATCCACTAATTGGATATGTATTCTGTATATATACACTAAGAAGTCTTCCCATCCCGATAAACCTACAACGGACATTTGAAGTTTGTTTTGGGGAGTACAACGAGGGTTGCTATATAAAAAATTGTCGAAGTAAAAAATTAAGTAGCCTGTTCTTATCGAAAGGAACCAACTCTACTTTCTCTGAAAATTATATCAAAATCGGTCTACATGGGATAGACAAACATAGCCCAGACGTTGAAGCTGTAAATACTTAATCTCAGTTCACTAGATTGAAAAATTGACACATGAATAGATGTTGCACAGTGGGCTGTAGCTGTTGGTTTGAGTTAGTTACCTTGGATTCCTTAGAAACTCCCTATGTTAGGTTAGGTTGAAGTGACAGTCTGCCATCAGACTCACTAAGACGTTTTCGTGCTTTGTGATACCACAGGAACAGGAGAAGGAAGATGCCTCCTAGATCTCACCGTTGAACCATCCAGATCACTTTAAAAAGCCCAATAACTTGCGAATGTTCGTATCCGCGAAATCAGAAAATTTCACAAAGAAATGAGAACCTAAAGTGGAACTCCTTCTGACAGCCAGTGCGGGACACACTCACAGCAACGTTTGGTTCTATAGCCATTTCTCCTTCGACGTCCTCACAGCTTCTGCAAAAGTCGTCAGCGGCAACCTTCAGTCTGTTAGCATGTTTTCCGATTAATCGGTGACCTGTCATGACGGACACAATGACTGACACGTCTGTTCTAGCCAGTGACAGCAAAATGTTAGACTTCTTGAAATCTAGATTAGGCCACATCATTTTGAAATGCTCACAGCCCCCCTTTGACTTTTCTTCCTCGACGTCCTCAGAGTTTCTGCATAAGTCGTTACTTGCAACCGGTCAGACATTGACCTGTCATGACGGACACAATGACTGACACGTCGGTTCTAGCCAGTGACAGCAAAGCGGTAGACTTCTTGAAGTCTAGATTAGGCCACATCATTTTGAAATGCTCACAGCCCCCCTTTGTCTTTTCTTCCTCGATGTCCTCAGAGCTTCTGCAGAAGTCGTTACTTGCAACCTTCAGTCTGTCAGCATGTTTTCCGGTCAGACATTGACCTATCATGACGGACACAATGACTGAGACGTCTTTTTGTGCCACTGAAAGCAAAGCGGTAGACCTCGTCAAGTCTAGATTAGGCCACATAGTTTTGGAATGCTCACAGTCCCCTCTTTGTGACCATCTATCATTCGTTGACCTTCAGGCTTGGTCCTGAAAACTTAGCTTACATATCGCTAGAGGCATACCCACAGATTCCAGTGTCCTTGGAATGTATAGGGTAGTTCCTCCCTTAGCCTCACGGCAGTGGTCGCAGCAATTTGTCTGGCCATAATGTCCAGAGGCTTAAGATGTAGCATTAAATTCAATCAATCAGATGATGTCGTCCTCAGTGCGGCTGTTATGCGCAAACAAGCCATCCTTTGGATCCGAGTGAGTTTTGAACAGTAGGTGGACTTTTGAAGCGCAGTCCACCAGACCACAAAACCATATAGCATTATAGGTCTGACAACTGCAGTATATACCCAGTGCATGAGGCGCTATCTAAACCCCAACTTTCGCCAATGACTCTCTTGCAGGTGTATAGGGCAAGAGTTGCCCTTCTTGCTCTTTCCAAAATTTTGGATTTGAAGTTCAATTTCTTGTGCAGAAAAACACCCAGGTATTATGCGTTTTCAGTAAATGGTACATTCTCTCCTCTCAATAAGAGAGGTGCCAATGCCGGCAACTTTTATCTCCTGCTGAAAAGAATTACTTCTGTCTTGCACGGATTTTCGCTTAGACCACTTTCGGTAGCCCATTTCGCTGTTGCACGTAGAGCTTCCCGAAGCATATCTCTTAGAATGCTGGGAAACTTTTCCCTAACCGCAATTGCCACGTCATCGGCATACACGACCAGTTTTACACCTTCTCCTTCCAGATACACTAATATATTTTTAATGGCTATATTCCAAAGTAGAGGAGACAAAGGAGGTGTACTCCTTGACCCATCTTTTTAGATGCACAGATTCCAAGCCTGCCGTAAAATGATGTCATGGTCGTGTCAAATGTCAGTTTGGGAGGTTCTGGGTTTGGTGGGCTTCCCCTTGTGACTTGACCCCTAAATTGTATATTAGACTCGTTTTGTTGGCTTACTGTAACGGTGCTAGGGAAACGTTGCTTCAATCGGCCCACTTATCTCGAAAGTATGGTGTTTTTGAAAATCGTGTTAAGGGAAAGGGTCCCTACGCCCTTCAAACATCAAACAAGTAAAAAGGCGTTAAGTTCGGCCGGGCCGAACTTTGGATACACACCACCTCGGGTATATATGTACACCAGCTTTCATCAATCCAATGAAAAATACATACCTTATGCCCCATAGCAGCTAATTCGAAATATGTTCCGAATTGAACCAAATACTGATAAGTAATAGTCATTGTTCAGTTGTGTATAACAAAATATTGGTCTTTTTAGTAGCAATATCAAAAATAAACCGATCTGCACTATATACGACACGGATGTCGAAAAGACTAACATAAGTCACTGTGTCAAATTTCAGTGAAAACAGATTATAAATGAGACTTTTATTGGGCCTAGACTTTAAATCGAGATATCGGTCTATAAGGCAGCTATATCCAAATCCGGACCGATCTGAGACAAATTGCAGAAAGATAACGAAGAGCCTAACACAACTCTCTGTCTCGAATTTCGGCGAAATCGGACAATAAATGCGCCATTTATGGGCCCGAAACCTTAAATCGAGATATCGGTCTATATGGCAGCTATATCCAAATCTGGACCGATTTAGGCCAAATTGAAGAAATATGTCGAAGAGCCTAACACAACTCACTGACCCAAATTTCAGCACAATTGGATAATAAGTGTGGCTTTGATCGGCCTAAGACCCTAAATCGGCGGATAGGTCTATATGACAGCTATATCCAAACCTGGACCGATCTAGGCCAAGTTGAAGAAGTATGTCGAAGGGCCTAACAAAACTCACTGTCCCAAATTTCAGCAAAATCGGATAATAAATGTGGCTTTTATGAGCCTAAGACCCTATATCAGTGGATCGGTCTATATGGGGGCTATGTCAGGATATAGGCCGATATAGCCTGTCTTCGAACTTAACCTGCTTATGGACAAGAAAAGAATCTGTGCAAAATTTCAGCTCAATATCTCTATTTTTAAAGACTGTAGCGTGATTTCAACATTCAGACGGACGGACGGACATGGCTAGATCGTCTTAGATTTCTACGCTGATCAAGAATATATATACACTTTATAGGGTCGGAAACAGATATTTCGATGTGTTGCAAACGGAATGACAAAATGATTGGGTAATGCAAATTTTGCCCATGAACATTATTATTTTTTTTTTTTTTTTTTTTTTTTTTTTTTTTTTTTTTTTTTTTTTTTTTTTTTCTAAGTAATTGTTGGATTTCACGCCGTTATAGTATCAGCTTGCATTTGTATTGATGGCTTAATAATACCACAAAAAACATTGGAAATTATTGGAAATATGTTAACCGGTTGCTGCTAAGAAAAGTCTACCAGGTCAGAATCAAAACAACTACAGCTGATCTAGCCGCCACGTGAAACATCTGTCAGTAAAAGGTGGAGGCCGAGACTACACAACATTAACCAATATAGAGCGTTCACACATCAAAACATTTCTAAAACCAGGCTCACACGTTAAGACGGCCTTCTTAAACTAAAGTACCAATTTTTTTTTGTAACATTCGAAAAAAAATACGTTATAAAACAAAACAAAATGAATACCCCGAAGAGAACACTACGGGAAACATCGCCAGAGGAAGCAACTGCTTTTAAAAGGACTGCCCTTGTAGGAAATATTGAGGTAAATGAATTAATGATTATGATGCAAAAATCTATGGAAGCAGTTATGGATGAAAAGATCAAAACTCTTTGTACAAAAACTGATGTTGAAGATCTTAAACAACACATAACAGATATTGACATTAAAGTTGAGAGTCTAAAAAACGAAAATCTGAAATTGAAGGAGGAAATAAATCAGCTTAAATTAGAAAGAGAAAAAGATCAACAACAAATAAGAAGATTAGTTGACCATGGAAGACGCAAAAATGTTATATTTAGGGGTCTAGTTAAAGAAGGTACCCCCATTAATTCTGTTCAGAATATATGCAAGAATGTACTAAAATTACCCAATGTACTAGTGACCACTGCTAGGGTAATACACACGGCTTCTAACAGCAAAATATCAGTTGTAGCCGAGATGCAAAATCAAGAAATGGCTGAATTAATACTCAAAAACACTGTGAAACTGGCAGGATCAACTGTAAAAATTGAAAGGGATCTAAATGAAAATCAACAGGTCGATCGAAAAGTTATGATGCAATTGAAAACTGACATTTTATTGAAAAGCAAAACTCACAGAGTGATGGTAAAAAATTCGTCTATTAAGATTGGTACGCAATGGATGTCGTGGAATAGCAACAAAATACTTGTCAGTGGAGATAAGAAAGCAGCAGATATACTGAAAGAACTATATGGAGAAATCATCGAAGACGTGAGTTTAAACTATCACCAATTGCTTCAAAAATCGAATCAAAAAAACTAATAAGAAACAATGTGTGTACCTTTAAAGACTTAGATATAAGTTATCCTATAAACATAAAAATATTGTCTTATAACATACATGGCCTAGCAAACAAGGTTCTATTTGCAGATTTCTTTGCCTATATAAAAACTATGGATATCGTTGCTTTACAAGAAACCCATGTCTGCGCTGATAGCTTTGAACGCTTTAAAATTTACTTCGGAGAGTTTGAGCAGAAATGGATACCAGCTACGAGACAAAGTAATTACGGAAGAGGTATAGGAGGATATTTTCTGGGAATCAAAAAGGATTTGCGGATAAAGGGTTTCAATAGTACATTCCAAACTATAGAGAATATGTGTGTTATTTGCATAAAAACTCAAAACACGGCATTCACTATTATACCTATCTATATGAGATCAGCAATGTGGGAAGAAACATACGAAATCGTAAAAAATGTAACCCGGCACAGTGAAGTTGTAAATCCAATAGTCATTGGAGATCTTAACGTCAGAATTGGGAACATGCAGATACTCCTAGATGAGGTATATAAAGAAGAATTTTCGGCAGGTTTTGAGAAAAGAAAGTCCAAGGATATTATTATAAATAACAGAGGAAGACAGTTTTTGGACCTGTGCTATGACTCTGGATTGTTTGTTATCAACGGTATGACGGCGGGTGATGAAAATGGAGAGTTTACGTTTGTTAGTGGCGTTGGCGAATCAGTTAACGATATATGTGCCGTCAGTCAAGATCTTTTGAAATTTGTAGAAAAATTTAATGTAGATGATAAAATGTGGTCAGACCACTTTCCAATAATTCTGACTCTGAAAATGCTTACAAAAGAGAACAAATCAAAACTTTTACCTAAATTGCATTGGAACCCCAAAGGTTTAGCAAAATACCAATCCAAAGTATCATCAGTTTTACAAGATAGAAAACAAACAACAATATCGTTTACCTGCGGAGACATAGTAAAGATAATAAAAGAGGCTCACTATGATGTAAGTGTAAAAAGCCAAGAATTCACTCCAAAACAAAAATGGTTTAATATAACGTGCCATAAAACAAGAATACTTGTTCAGGCCACACTCAAGAAATACAGGGCCAACAGTAGCGAGGAAAATAGACTGGAGTATCGGGATCAAAGGCAAAAATATAAGGAAATCTGTCAAAAAGCTAAAGACTCTTACTATAAAATCATAGAAAGCAACCTAGAAAGAGTGCAAAATAGCAAAGAGTGGTGGAAAATTGCCAAAGAAATAAGAAACACGAACTACTATCAAGAAATTAAATCTTCTGCAGAAGATCTACAAACGCACTTCAAAAATCTATTAAATCCTCACCAAGAGCAATCAGACATCCAATATGCACACAATTTGCAATTTTATCACGAGCTGGACACGCCAATAACACTGTCGGAAGTCAAAAAAGTTTTGAGTAAAACAAAAGACCATAAGGCTCCTGGCGAGGATAGAGTGCCATACGAATTTTTTAAAAATGCACCAAATGATCTATTGGCAGAAATTGTGAATACGTTCAATACCTTGTACGACTCCGGTTGTGTTGATGAATCATTACTCAGGACTATCATTTATCCAATTTTCAAAAAGGGGGATAGAACCTTGTCGTGCAACTATAGAGGTATTGCATTTATGAATTGTATTGCAAAAATAATGATGGGCATACTTAATGAAAGACTGTCACTATGGTCGGAGAAACATAAGATACTAAATGAGTATCAAGCAGGTTTTCGTAAAAATTATAGCACGTCTGACAATATTTATAACCTATCCTCAATCGTACATTTGAATTTCAGCCAAAAAAAGAAAACGTATGCTTTTTTCGTTGACTTTAAGGCGGCGTTCGATAACATTTCAAGGAAAGCGCTCATATTCAAACTGCAATCGATAGGCATGTCAACGAAAGCTGTAAGATTTATCGAAAACGTTTATAAAGACACAACATCAGCAGTGTGGACCGGAAATGAATTGTCGGAATACTTCAATACTTCGTCAGGTGTCAAACAAGGATGCCTACTCTCACCGCTATTATTTGCTCTGTACCTAAATGACCTGCATGACACTCTAGAAGGCGGAGTTAACCTAAATGGATTAAATGTAAGATTACTTCTATATGCCGATGACATCGTAATACTAGCCGATGAACCAAATGTGCTACAACAAATGATCTACAACTTGGAAGAGTATTGTAAACTATGGACAGTCGAAGTAAATTTAAATAAATCAAAAATTATGGTATTTAGAAAAGGTGGGAGAATAGCCAGAAATGAAAACTGGACATTTAAATCGAATCCTGTGACGATAACATCGGAATATTGTTATCTAGGAGTAACATTAACACCATCCATGAGCTTTAGCAAGCATGTTGAAAAAAGGAATCAAGCAGCAAAAACTAGTATAAATAGCACATGGAACGACTTTCTAAAAAAACAGGATGTACCACTTCAATCTAAGTGGAAACTCCTTCTAGCCGTTAGCAGATCAATACAATCATACGCTGCGCAAGTATGGGGTTACAAACACTTTGAGGAAGTTGACAAGCTGCAGACATATTTCATCAAGAGAATGCTTAATCTCCCAGATTGCATACCAACATACGCCATAATGCTAGAAACTTCCATCGAAAATGGACATATATTTACACTAGATTTAAACATAAGATATGTGTTTAAAACTCTATTTGAGTACGACGAATCTCGTCTACCATTTCTTCTTTCAAAGAAAATACTGCAGAACAAATTATCCTGGGTAAAACGCCTAAATGAAATGGGAGCGGAACATGATATTGAGTGGTCAATAAACAATCTGAACAAAACAACTTGGAAAGAAAACGGAACTAAACTGCTACAAGCACTAAGAGTAAAGAATTATAATATATATATGTCGAGAAAGCAGAGCACAAGTAGGATATACAGAAATTTAGATCCTATGCAAGGAGCAAACTATTTAAAAACATCATATAAGATCGAAGACATAAGATGCATACTACAGATCAGAACAGAAACAACGATTCTAAATGGTAATATATACAGGAACAATGGATCCGAAATATGTTCGCTCTGCAACACAATGGAGATAGAAAACGTGGAACACTTCATAGGCCGGTGCCCGGTGTTAAAAGAAATTAGGAAAATATATTTTAACAAGGAAATATTAACAGAAAACGAAGTAATAAGTCTTCTTGATGGCGCAGTTGTAGAATGGACACGGCTTGCAAAATACACCAAAATGGCTATGAGATACAGGCTAAATCTGATAAATGAATTCAACTATTAAACTGAATATTATCTGTATATATATGTATAACAATAGCAAAACCCCATATGCAGACTAACGACAATATGTCATGTCTTAGAGATTAATATTAAGTATTTATTTATATATTGTACAAAATCTTACCACACATTGTATACATAAAGAATTATGAAAATAAATACTACTACTACTACTACTATTCCACTAAGGAACAGGGGCAGACTTCTCACATATCAATTAGTGCAGTCCGATTCAAGTTTAAGCTCAATGATAAGGCTCCTCCCTTTTATAGTCGAGTCAGAACGGCGTGCCGCAGTGCGAAACCTCTTTGGAGAGAAGTTTTACATGGCATAGTACCTCACAAATGTTGCCAGCATTAGGAGGGGAAACCCACCTCTGAAAATTTTTTCTTTTCTGATGGTCTCGCCAGGATTCGAACCCAGGCGTTCAGCGTCATAGGCGGACACACTAACCTCTGCGCCACGGTGGCCTCCGATCCTTGAGTGGGGGTATAAAAATTAAGAAATTTTTTCTTTTCTG